>NC_051317.1:24217386-24266899 GCF_015220235.1 Choloepus didactylus | reverse complement strand
CCACCATCCGAGACCCCTGGGGCAGGGGACTTCGGAGCACAGAGGGGTGCAGGCTGCTCGCTCCCTGGACCCGGCAGGGGCTCTCTGGCTGAACCCTGAAGACGCCTGAACTTCGCTCAGCTGCTGGATTAGGGGTGAACTTCATTTTCCGATCTGTGCTTTTCTATCCAAATTTCCTCCAATTGGAACACATTACCTTTACTGCTAAAAAAAACGTTATTTGAAAATGCAGTGGCTGCCTGCCGCATCTGGACAATCCTTCCTGGAAGGCATTTCGAATCCCTTGAAAGACTGAAGAAAAAGAGCCTGCAAGCGAGGGTCTCCACAGACGGCTCGATGTCCTGCTTCTTGTCTGTACACCTCATATTTCTCCATACTTCCAAACCTAAGCTCTGCAAGCTAAACCATCAGCCAGAGGGGCCAAACCATCCTCAGAGCCCACTGAAAACACCAGAGAGACTTCTGGAAGGAAGGAGGTATTATCACATCACCTTGTTCACGTGCAGCCGGGCAGCTAAAATCTCCATCCTGGAGTTGCTGAGATGGGCCACAGCTCGTAGCCAACAGCAGGACCAGGAGCTGACAACCTCTTCTGCCTGCTCTAATGTGATTTGGAACTTTCTAGATTCCTTCCGTGCATGGGCTCACCACCACCTTCAGCACAGCAAGTTACAATTTCAAATTACTTGTCTCATCAGTGAGATACCCCGGCTGTCTGCCACCCTAACGGCCACTCTACCGAGGCGCCACTTCTGCCCTCCCAGCCCGGGAGGGACACTGGGAGGTGGGCTTGAGAGCACCACGTGGGACGCTGCAGTGAAAGCTGCTCTCTGGCAGCAGCCGCCGCTGCCCAGATGTGCCACGAGTCTTGCTGCTGGAAGCTTTTGTGTCAACATTGACCCTTCAAAAAAAAAACACCGTCATATTCAAATAGATGTGACCACTTTGCATTCAGAGTAACCACTGTACATGCTACACGCAGGTGAGAGGGTGGAAGTTGTGCAGCTGTGCCAACTGCTGCTTAGAAACGGCTCTGAGCACCCAGATGCCAGGCGGGGTGGCCCGGCCAGGGCAGACTGGGCTTGGCCAGATGCTGGATTTCAGAAGCGGCTGTGGCTACGGCAGGAAAGAGCACTCTGAGGCTCTCGGCGGCATCAGCGTCGCCAAGGCACTTTTGGGAAACAGCCCCGGCATCCCGCCCTGGCTGTGAGCGGCCCATGGGGGCAAATCCAGGGGCTCGCGCTTGACCACAGGTGCAGCGCCCGCAGCCCTGCAGTCGTAGCGCAGTGGGTAAGGCTGGAGGGTGCCCTGTCCCCGCAGCCAGAGGCAGTGGGAGGGCCCAGGCTCAGGGGGGCAGGCACGGCTGGCTGTGTGCAATGGGGCCAGCTCCCTGTGGGGTCTGGAGGTGGCCCTGCTTGGGGGTAGAGCCCCCAGCACACTGTGCCCCAGGTGCGGGGCAAAGGCGGGGTGCCTGGAGCCTGTGCAGGGGGACAGGGGCGTGGAGAGGTCCTGCTCCGCCTTCAGGGGCACCTGGCGGGGGTTCACCAGGTAGCTGTCTGCCGCACCCTCAGAGCCAGCATCAATCTCCACTTTGATGGGCACATCCAGTGACAACACTGGATGGCCCGGGGCTCCCAGAGGCATTGGTGCACTTTGCAACCTGGCACCCTCGGTGGCGTAGCCCCCCACTGCAAAACGCTGTGCCCGATGGAGAGGAAGCACCCCCTCCAGGCTCCCTGGGAGGACATGGCAGCTGGTGGGGGGCTGCGCCTGCCCACGATCACCGCTCCTCAGAGGCCTGCCTGTCCGGCTGGCGTACGCGCTGGGGGAATGACTCGGCGGACAAGGGCTGGGTGGATTTCTGAACGTAGCGACGCCACTGGCATTAAAGGGGCAGGGCAGGGCAGAACCATGCGGCTGGGCACGCACGGAGAAGGGATCGCTGCTCCCGGGCTCCAGCTTCAGCTTGACACTGCTGGCCAGATCCTGCTTTCCTGCTGTCCAGTGAAGAGGCTTTGTCGGTCCCTGTGTCTCCAAGTGGCAACTGTACGTGAGCATCTCCTTCCTGCCCGTCACTCCAGAGGAGCCGTCCAGCAGCTTCCCACGCTCCTCCTCCCCGTCCCTGCAGAGAAGAGACGGCCTGTTAGACAGGGACCGGGCAGACCCACCCGACCCACCAGGGCGAGCCTGGCTGGCATCTCAGGGCTGCTGTGTGCCGGACCCCACGAGGTTAGCACCAGCACCCCACTGTGCTACAGGTGAGAAAGCCGAGCCTTGGCACAGCTGAGGGTTGGTCCACTGAGGCACAGGAGAAAGGCGTGGAGCAGCTCCTACCTTTGCCTGCCCCTAGGGCCAGACACTCTGCCACAACACCGGCCCCTGCACACACCGAGTCTCCTGTGTCCGTCAAGAGCAGCTCATGTCTAGCTGGTGCCCCACACTTGCTGCTGGGCCCCAGGAAGACGTGGCACAGCCTTGACCATGAGCAGAATGGTGCAGGTGGGGTGGGCTCCAGGACCCGCAAGGTCAGCTCTCCCCAGGCTGCCTCCTGCCCAGGGATGACTTGCCTTATGTATCACAATCGTTTAAGAGATCCCCTCCCCCTTTCTCTTGGCCTGTCACCCAAGTGCAAGTGGACAAATGACGGTGGGAATCAGAAATTCAGTGCATGGACCATGGGCGAGGCCCCATACTGGTCACGTCCAAGAGGACAAAGCAGCCACTGCAGGCCGGGCCAGCGAGGCAGATGAGTGAGTGTTTATGGGGAGAGGAAAGGCCCTATATCAACTCACTGGGCATGCTTGTTTGTCTTGCTATTTTTTACAATCATTGGAGTAGTATGCTAGCACAAGCAGTCATATTCCTAAAATAAATTAGAAAAAAGAAGAAAGGATAGAAGGAAGTGGTCTAGGGCTCCATGCCTAAGCCCAACTAAGACATTCCATTTTCATGAACTGGAAGACTTAATATTGTTAAGATATCAGTACTGCCTAAAGCAATCTATAAATTAAATGCAATCCCTACAAAATTCCAGCAGCTTTTTTTTTTTTTTTTTTGCAGAAATGGAAAAGCTGATCCTCAAATTCATATGGAATTGCAAGGGGCCCCAAATAGTCAAAACAATCCTGAAAAAGAACAAAGTTGGAGGACTCACACTTCCTGATTTCAAAACTTACTACAAAGTTATAGGAATTCAAACAGCTTGGTACTGGCATAAGGATAGACATACAGACCATACAGACCAATGGAATAAAATTGAGGGTCCAGAGATAAAACCACACATCTATGGTCAGTTATTTTTGACAAGGTGCCAAGTCCATTCAATGGGGAAAGAAAAGTCTGCAACAAATGGTGCTGGGAAACTGGAAATCCACATGGGAAAGAATGAAAGTGGACCCCTACCTCATTATCACATGCAAAAAGTAATTCAAAATGGATCAACAACCTAAATATAAAAGCAAATTCTATAAAACTCTTACAAGAAAACATAGGGAAATATTTTCAGGACCTTGTAGCAGGGGCATGGATTTTAGATTATGCACCAAAAGCACAAGCAACAAAACAAAACAAAACATTAGATAAAATGGACCTCATCAAAATAAAAAAAAAAAAACTTTTGTGCATCAAAGGACATTATCAAGAATGTGAAAAGACAACCTACAAAATGGGAGAAAATATTTGTATATCATATATCTGATAAGGGTTTAATATCTGGAATATAAAAATGTCCTACAACTCAACAGTGAAAGACAAACAGCCCAATTTAAAAATGGGGAAAAGACTTGAATAGGCATTTCACCAAAGAAGACATTCAAATGGTCAATAGTATGTTAAAAGGTGCTCAACATCATTAGCCATTAGTGAAATGCAAATTAAAACTACAATGAGATACCACTTCATACCAACTAGGATGGCTTTCATTAAAAAAAAAAAATACATAACAAGTGCTGGTGAGGATGCAGAGACAGAGCAACCCTCGCACACTGTTGGTGGGACTGGAAAATGGTGCAGCTGCTGCGGAAAACAGTTTGGTGGCTCCTCAGAAAGCTAAACATAGAATTACCATATGACCCTGCAATTCCACTCCTAGGAATATACAGAAAAGCTCTGAAAGCAGGGGCTTGAACAGACATTTGTACATCAGTGTTCACTGCAGCGTTGTTCACCACAGCCAGAGGGGGGAAGCAACCTGACGGTCCAGCAACCGATGAACGGATGAGCAAAATGGGGTCTGTCCATGCGACGGAACATTACTCGGCTGTAAAAAGAAGTGAGTGCTGGTGCACGCTAGAAATGGGGGAACCTCAAAGGCATCATGAGTGAGTAAGCCAGACACAAAGGACAAATATTGTATGATTTCTCACACACAAAATACCTAGAATGAGCACATTCTTGGTGACGGAAAGCAGAATAGTGGTCCCAGGGGTGGGGGGATGGGGGATTGGCGAGTTAGTGCTAAATGAGTATAGGCTTTGGTTTGGGATGATGAAAATAATCTGTATTGTCAATGTACTTAATGTCGTGTCCACTTAAAATGGCTAAAATGATTTTTATGCTATGTATATTTTACCAGAATTAAAAATAAAGAAATAAATAATTTTAAAAATGCATTTGCCATGCCAGAGCTAGGAATTTTTCATTCAGAGGTTCCTAGCAGGAGCCGGAACTTCTAACGAAGCCAGGAGTCAAACTACTGAGCCCCACAAGTTCACACTCAGCGGAAGCTTTTCAACCCCAGTTCTGTGGAAGGAAAACAGGCTCTCTGAATCTTGGTTTTGCAGGCAAAGAACTCTCATGGAAATTAGTTTAGATAGCACTAGGCGGTTTAGGATAGGAGGGCGGGGAGCAGTGACGGATGGGCGTGCCTGGGCTAGCTGGGTGACAGGGCTTCGGTACCATTTAGGTGTTGAGCAAATATTGTGGAATTACTGAAGCTAAGCTAAGCACCGAAACTTGAATTATTAAGTACATCAACAATGATATAACTTTCATGTTTTTGATAGAATGTATTTTGTTAAAATACAGCAGTATAATAAGTGATTTTTTTCCCACCTGGCTAGAGATAAAAAGAATTTACCCTTACATTTTATGTGTAATTAATGCTTTATGTCAGCATCATGGACAATATGAAAATAATCTTTAAGTGAGGGTTGTGGGGTTACGGATAAATATTTTAAACTTGCTTTTAAGATCATATTTTTCTTTACGATAGCATAAATCATCAAAAGGAGAACTAGCGCGGAGTTCGTCCCTTGCTCCCTGGAAACCCTGCCCTCCTCCTCCCCGTGCACCCCCGCTGCTTCTCAGGACCCTGTCCCGCCCTGGCCCGGGAAAGCCACCGCTGGGTCCTCGGCGCTTGTGACCAGGGAGGGCCAGGGTGGGCCGGGGTGGGCGCTCCCGCCTCCGGGGGTCGGGCCGCTTTGCACCCGAAGGCCCGCGAGGCGGCGGGGACCCCACGGGACCCCACAGAGGCGCAGGCCCTGTGCACCCCACAGCCCCCCGGGAGCGCAGAGGGCTGAGAGGGGCGCTGGGGGCGACCGCGGCCTCTGCCCCCCGCCGCGCTGCGGGCAGGTCTCCGCCCCCGCCGCTGCCTCCCGCGCCCCCGCTAAGCAGAACCTTGGGCCCAGGCGGGCCGGACGCACCGGGCGGGGAGACCCGCGCTCGGGCGCGTCCTGCGGGGCGCGCAAGGGACGCAGGCGGTGGGCGGCGGGCGCGGAGGGCTCGGCCCGGGGAGCGGGTGCGGGACCGCGGAGGCCCCGGCCGAGCCGGGTCGGGACGGAGGGCGGCCGGGCGCTCGCTCCCGCCTCTGGCCCCCCGAGCCGGGATTTGGAGGCCACCCAGGGCCGGGCGGGCGGGGGCGCTCGGCAGCGGCTCGCTCGCCCGGAGGCGCCCTCGGGCTCGGAACAGGGAAGGCGGGTCCCCCAGGCGCCTTCCCGGCAGGATCCGGGGGCAAAGGAGCGACGCCCGCAGGGGAAGGCGACCACCCACCCGGGCCCCGGGGGTCTCGCGCTCCCGAGAGGCACGTCCGTGGCGGAAGCCAGGGTTTCCCTGAAAGCAGCGCCAAGTCACCCCTTTGAAAGGGCGGAGAGGGAGGTAAGCAGAGACCTGCTAAGGAGTGGGGTTTTCCACAGTTCACACAGACCCGCGGGAACTTTTGCGCCGCGAACCGCGGAGGCGCGTGAATCCAAGATCTGTGGCCACAGAAATGCAACAGCGGCCGCCGCGGCCGCCCAGACGCCAACTCGCACTAGTTCAGCCGCGGAAAATGCTGAATCGCGTCACCTTCAGGCGGCTAGGGGCTGAAGAGTTCACTTCAGAAGCTAGAGGGCCCCGAGGAACGCCGCGCGGGGTCCCCTTGTTCCTGCAAGGCCGGGGCGCCCGGGGACCCGCTGAGGCAGGCGCGCTTCGGGGCTCAGCTCAGGGCAGGCGGTCAGATCCCCAAACCTGGGAAGCCAAAGAACCCATTCGCTTCTTTTATAAAACGGTGGGAGGATCGACATCTCCCCTTAGCCAGGTTTCCTCCCCGCTTCTGGGTTTCGATAGCACCCTACTTTATATCCGGTGTCTACCGAGCTATTGCTGTGTGCGCAAACCCTTAAAAAACACCCTTCTCTTCACAGAATCCTACCAGGTAGGTCTCAGCGCCCGCAGCGAACCGAGAGCTGCTGTCGGTGACCCCGGTCTGTCCCAGGCCCGAGCACCCCCACCGCTACCCTCCCACCGCTAACCTCCCCCCACCGCTACCCCCCCACTGCTAACCTCCCCCCACCGCTGAACCCCCTACCGCTAACCTACCCCCACCACTAATCACCTCCCGCCGCTGACCCCCCCACCGCTAATCTCCCCCCACCGCTAACCTCCCCCTCACCGCTACCCCCCACCGCTAACCTACCCCCCACCGCTAACCACCTCCCACCGCTAACCTCCCCCCCACCGCTAACCTCCCCCCACCGCTACACCCCCACCACTACCTCCCACCGCTACCCCCCCCACCGCTAACCCCCCAACTGCCTCCCACCGCTAACCTCCCCCCCACCGCTAACCCCCCCCACCGCTAATCACCTCCCACCGCTAACCCCCCCCCACACCGCTAACCTCCCCCCCACCGCTAACCTACCCCCACCGCTACCCCCTCCACCGCTAACCTCCCCCCACCACTAACCCCCCCACCGCTACCCCCCCACCGCTACCCCCCCACCACTACCTCCCACCGCTACCCCCCACCGCTATCCCCCACCGCTACCCCCTCAACTGCCTCCCACCGCTAACCTCCCCCCACCGCTAATCACCTCCCACCGCTAACCCCCCCCACACCGCTAACCTCCCCCCCACCGCTAACCTACCCCCACTGCTAACCTCCCCCGTCCCCCGCCCATCGCTGCCGGGAATACCCTCCGTGCCGGCCGCACCGCCGCCGCCGCCCCGCCCCGGGCGCCTGCACTTCCCTGCACGGGCGCCAGGGGGCGGCGCGGCCCCGCTTTCCGCGAAGACCTAAGAGTTAAGATTCCCCTTTATTTTGTTTTTAGGACTCGAAAAACATTCGGAAAAGAAAAGGCTCATTATGTGAACTTCAGCTGGGAAAATCAAGTCACAACGGCTTAAAAAGCACAGAAAACTGGCGCAATAAGCGAAAGAGAGAATACTGCAAACTGGGTACATGGGCGCAGGTGTGAGGAGGGGTCTGGCACTCCTCGACGTCTTAGCTTGCTACACTGGTTATTCTTATAGCTTGTCCAGGTATTTCCTGTTTTCCTCCCTCATATTTTATGACATTTAAAAGTAAGAAGGTATATATGTTTAATTAACAACGTTCAAAAGGGGGCTGCTGAGCATGTTGAGCCGCCCTCGGAGCCCCTGCTCCGGGAGACCGGGTGCAGGGAGAGCACCTGCGCGATGCGGCCCAGCGAGGCCCCCGCCGCCCTGCAGACCCAGGGCAGGACAGTGCAGAGCGAGCAGAAACGAGTCACCACGCATGCCACCACGTGCACAGCGAAAGCCTTGAGTAACTGCTGCAGCTGTCCAATGTTTCCAGTGGTCTAAATGGTAATTTGAAAAAAGTTAAAGGTCAGTTATGGAGTTGACGAGGCTCAAACCTCACACCCACAGAGAGAGAGCTGCTAGACACTGGATAATGGTCAGAAGGAGGCCTCTGGATTTGCAGAGAGATCCCTGCCAGCTGCTGTCAGTGGCGATGGGGGCAGGTCAGCCCTCGGACGGTGCACACAGACTCCCTAGGACCCAGGCTTGGCCACCATGTCCCTCTTCGACAGGACTCTGCCTGGTGGACAAGGGGCTCAGCCACAGCCCCGCATCCCACATCCGTGGCGCTTCCCAAGGACCTGTGGAGCATCCCTGGCACGCGAGCGGTGAACTCGGGGCGAAGCTGTGGGTCCTGCTGGATATGACGTGTCTGTGATGAAGCAGGTGAGAAGACAGAGGGCACATGCATCAGACTGAAGAGGATGGGGAGGGGGAGGGAAAGCAGAGGCACCGGATGAGCTGAAGCTACCTCAGAGGGCTGGAACCCGGCAAGGTCTGATCAAGGTTGTCTAAGAGAAAGTTAATTAATGCAGACAGATTCCGAAGCCAGACGGCAGAGCCCAGCACAGCGGCTGCAGCAGCTGCAGTGGAGGAACTCGGGAGCTCACGTGCAGGTGGGGTTGTCAGGGTCGGTACAAGGGGGAATTCTCCGGTGAGGTTCTGTCTGAAGACAGAACGAACACGGAGTGCTTGCTGTGCTTGATGGTGCACCCCGTCTCCCCAGGGCTGCGCCCCAAGCAGGGACTCGCATCTGGGCTGGGAGCCGAGTCGGACACCTGCTGAGGCTTCTTCACCCCTAACAGGGGCTCGGGTCAAGAGAAGGACTCTCCATGCATGACGGTGCCCGAGCGAGACCAGGACCACAGGCCAGAGCATGCTCCCCACGGGGCACTGGGGTTCTGGACACAGCCCTGAGGGGCCGAGAAGAGCAGAGAAGGGGGGTCTCCAAAGTCACAGAGCATGAGGCAGAGACTCTCCCCACAGTTGAGGACGCGGGGACACAGAGCACTAAGGGGCCATCTGCGGCACACAGACCACCCTCCCACCCCCATTCCCACCTGCGCAGACCCCCCCCCATCCCACAGGAGGAGCCCCCAGGAGCCATGAGACCCTTAAATCCTCAGGTCAGAGCAGTGAGAAGGGGCTGGGCTGGGAAACGACCCTTGCATGCCCTCATGCCGAGGCCTTCCAGTAACCAGGGGGTGGGCGAGGGGGATGCGTCCCCTCCCCGTGGAAAATGCCAGGCCTGAGAGCTCCCTGGCCACACTGCAGGGCAGTCAGTGAACCCGTCTGACCACACACCTGTGCAAGTGCAGGTGCTGAGGTCAGACAGGTGCAGCGGGAGGGGAGTAGACTCTGGGCACATGGGGCCAGGTGGCGAGAAGGGGTTGCTGAGAGAGCCCCAGCCCTGGGAAAGCACCCCATGACCACGTGTGCCAGGGTGGCTGGGAAGCCAGGCTGCCTTGTATGGTAACAGGCTGAGAACCCATCCAAACACCTGTTCCATGCATAGTCAGGACTCTGCTGATGCAGCCCCTGCAGCAGCAACCTGGGAGCTGGGGTTTGGGTGGGGGGCTCTCCTCTGCAGGCTGCCCTGCTGGGAGTGGGGGGCTCACTGAAGGAAAAGAAGCAGGTGGGCGTGCAGGGGCCTTTCATCAAACAGCACTTGTAATAGGTGCAGGGCGGTGCCTCGAACAATCTGCCGGGGCAGACGAGAATTAGCTGTCAGCTGCCCCAGGCCTCCACCTCTCCCATCACCACTGGTCACCGCACACACTTCGAATCGCTTATGAGATGTGCTGATCTGTGCGGCACGGGTTTAACCCACTGCAGGAAGGCACAGATGTGAGCCACGTGGGTGTCTTCCTGCTGCTGACAGGGTAGGAGAGCCCTGGGGCAGGCTGGTAGAGGGCAGGGGTGACCTGGCTTGGCCCCTCTGCCCACCCCCTGCGGACCCCTGGCTGTGGCACATACGTGCTGTGAGGCAGCTTCGCTGACGAAAGAGCTCGCACCCGGGTGATGAGAGGCAGCAGGGAGAAGTGACTGCGTAGGTGGCCATGCCCCGACACCCACCCACGTGAACACAGGGCCTGGCACTTCTGTGGAGACCAGTCCTGTAATGGGATTTAGGAACTGTGGTGGTCTGAAGGTGGGCGCGTGCACCCCCGGAGAAACACGGTCTGAAATCTAATCCTGCAGGTGAGATGCGGTCGTTCGGTTGAGCCGTGGCCCACCTCACTCAGGATTCTGAGTCCTTCAGAAGACGACGAAATCCAGAGAGAGGAAGCCCCAGGGGCTGCCAGACGCGGAGCATGACGGACTGGGGAGAGGAGGAGGGGCAGCGGACAAGGAGGCCACTGGCAGCCTGTCTTCGGGAAGAAAGCATCGCCCGGTGAGGCCTTGATTTGGACGCTTTTCCAGCCTCGAAGCCGTGAGCAAACAAAAGCTCAGCCGTCTCCTGGTGTTTGCGTAAGCACCCTAGGAAACTAAAACAGCAGTGAAGCTGTTCTGGCAGCGTTTGCTGCCGTATTTCGCAAATACGAGCTTGGAAAACATTTCTTTTTACAGTAAAATAATAGTTGTTGCTCACATAATTTGTGAGCTTTAAAACACCAAACTTCTCATTTTACCACTAGTTGGAAGTGCAGAAAGATTATGTGGAAAGCACTGCGCTGTGGAGCATCTCATGACGATCTGAAGGCCCAAGCCGAGCCCGCGCAGCAGCAGGGGCCGCACTGCGGGCGCTCACCCACCTGGTGCCCGCGGCCGCCCGGGGCCTGGTCCGCAGGAGCGAGCTCTTCAGCCTCAGCTCGGCAGCGGCCGGCGGCAGAACCGGGGCCACCACGCAGAACAGCGAGAGCCGCGGCGGCAGGACGGTCCCCGACGGCGCCCTCTTCTTCTGCCCGAACAGGAATTTTAGTTTCCCTTGGAACTGCATCGTCTGGTGTTTTAGAGACAGAAACGAGAGGTGTTCACAGAGCAAATCAGCAAGAGGGTTGAGGCGCACAGCCCGAGGCCCGATGCTCAGCCGACCTGGGTGTGTCTGAGGACACCGACAGCTCTTGCAGCCCGCGGGCCTCCTGCGCCTGCCTGTCCCGGGGCCGCCAGGGGAGTCAGCGGGTTCTCCGGCATCTCTTAAAACCCTTTAATTACAAATGTATTTGTACGTGTGCACGTGCGTGCCTCCCCCACACTGGGATGCATGGACCCACTACCAGGGCAGCCGAGGACCCCAGGCAGGGTCATCTAGTGCCCCGGTCGGGATTTGCTACAGCAGATCGCCCCTGAGGGCTGGCTCCACGGCCAAACTATCATCTCTTCATTTACAATGGGAGGCTTGGGGACCAGTGACTTAGGAGCTTTAAAAGAGCTCTCTATAAGGAGAAGGCTGGGTGATAACTGAGTTAGTGAACAGATACCTTTAGGGTATTCCTACACTTGATGGAAGAAAAACCCCACAACCTGCCCCCACTCTCTCCATACCTAGACTTCTTTTCTTCCTTCTTCCCATTTATTCATCCATCCTTCCATCCATCTTCCTTCCTCCCTCCTTCCCTCCATTACTTCTTTCCTTCCTTCCTTCCATCCACCCATCCATCCTTCAGTCCATCCATCCATCCATCCATTCATCCTTCTGTTCATCTGTCCTTATCTCCATCTATCCATCTTTCCATCCATCCATTCATCCATCTTTTCTCCTTCAGTCCATCCATCCATCCATCCATCCTTCTGTCCATCTGTCCTTATGTCCATCTATTCATCTTTCCATCCATCCATTCATCTTTTTTCCTTCAGTCCATCCATCCATCCATCCATTCATCCTTCTGTCCATCTATCCATCCATCATCTGTCATCCATCCATCTTTTTATCCCTCCACCTTTCCATTCATCCGTCATCCATCCTTCTAGCCGTCCATCTGTCTGTCGATATATTCATTGAACAAACACTTGCGGAGCTCCTGCTGTGTGAGCTGCTTGGTGTGGAGGCTTCAAGGCAGTGATGTGCAGTAAGTCGGGAAAGCCCTGCTTTGTAGTGTTTCCCAACTTCTGTGGTGTAGATACTCCCACCACTGACGATCTAAAGTACCAAACTACCTAATGTTAATGGGATCACAAAAGTCCTGCAAATATAACAATTGACCCTTGTGGGCAGCGCGAGCCCCCAGCACGGGGTAAGATGCCTCCCGGACTGAGACGCTGTGGCTCTCCACTCTGGGGTGTGTCGGGAAGAGCCTCGAGGGCGCCCAGGCTGCTGAGCTCCCACCTCACCTGGGCCACAGGGTGCCCTGCCAGTGCAGCGCCGAGCCCCCCACGGGTGCAGAGGGGCAGGCTTTAATGCCACGAGGTGGTCAAGCACTTGTTTTGTGTATTTTATTGCAACATTTTTGCTTTCAACTAATTTCTCTTGCTCATTTCTTCCATTCAATGCTTTCTTTTGTAGTTAAGTTTTAACCTGTATTTCCTCAGTTTGTGTCATCTGGAAACAGAATTTTCAATGAAACAGGAATTGATTATCCAATTTTTAAAAATGAGCAACAACATTCCTCACCAGCAGATCAGTAGTACTTCCTCAATTTCCACAAACTTTAGAATGAGATTTTATCAAGCTAAAAAGACTTTATTGTCAACCAATTTCCTAAACAAAAGAACAGGAATCATGAGTATTTGTGGCAGCCAAGGACACGGGAGGTGATATGAAAGGAGCAGCTGCTGCTTTTGTAAAGTGCCCTGGAGGGGTGCGAGAGGCTGCAGAGCTGTGCGGATTTACCAGAAGCTTCTGCTGAAGGGACAAGCCCCCGTCGCCCGCCTTCCTCCTCCGTGCCCACAGGTCAACAGCAGGATGCCAGCCAACTGTGTTTACTAAGGGGAACGCCCCGTCTGTTAAGCAGAGCTTTAGGTGTGGACACACCAGTGGAGGAAGCAATCGAGAGAACGAATCCAGGGCGTGAAGCTGCCGTTTCCCTGCAAGGGGCTGGGGCTCGTCCCTCGTGGCCAGGAGGCAAAGCCAAGCTGTGGGCATAGAGGACAATGCAGAGCCCTGCGGGGTTGGGTGGCCGGGGCTGGGGCCGTATGGGTTTGGATGTGGCCCCAGAAGGGCAGCATCTCCCAGAGGCAAGAGCCGGTTAGGAGAGGGTCCGAGTTCACCCACAGACATGCTGGGGCTCACCCACAGGGTGAGGGGGCTGCGGGCTCACCCCAGACACAGAGAGGGGTTCACCCCACGGACAGAGGAGGCTCAGAACACAGAGGAGTTGTGGGGCGAGCCCTGGGGCAGGGGAAAGGTGGGGAGGTTTCCGGTGAGAGGGAGGGCAAGGGGCAGTGGGAGCTCTGGGGTGCCAGGGGTAGTGGGAATCGGGCCCCCGGGGAAGTGCCTCTGCCCTGTGCTGGTCTGGGGGCGAGCCCAGAACCCGCTCTGAGTGTGGGGTGAGCTCGGGTTCGTCTCGGCCCCAGGAGGGGCTCCTCCCCCTCATCTACCCCCCAGGAGCTCAGAGAGGAGACAGTAACATAGGCGAAGTGGAGACCCCCGTGGGGACCCCAAGTGCCCATGTGCAGGCAAAGGGGTTGAAAGAAAAACTCAGCTGGGAGCTGGGGTCTCGGCTGCTCGTGCTGCAGCAGGGGCTCCGTCCGCCTCCTCCTTCCTCTGCAGCCACACCAAGGATGCCCCACGGCCGGAGGACAGTGGGGGCATCTTTGGGAAAGAAAGTTAAATAGATGAATTTTAAATAAAGGTGCAACTAAAGCCGAGAAAGTGTTACATGATGTAAAAATCTACT
Organism: Choloepus didactylus; assembly: GCF_015220235.1. Taxonomy (NCBI): domain Eukaryota; kingdom Metazoa; phylum Chordata; class Mammalia; order Pilosa; family Megalonychidae; genus Choloepus; species Choloepus didactylus. The sequence goes on along the minus strand of NC_051317.1, from coordinate 24,253,085 downwards.
GCAGGGTTTAAATGTGTGTGCAAGAGTTTCATCTACCGCATCTCCTCATCCGTCTGTCACAGCCCGCACGTTTTCAGCCACTCCTGCACTCAGCCTCACATTGCGACTAAACCCTGAGGAGCCTTCTCCTGGCCCTCCCTGCACCCAAGGGGACGCCGACACGGCTGAGAACCCGAGTGCAGACGACACCAGCCGCAGACCTGGGGTTGTGTCCTCAGAGTGGCAGGCAGGGCCCAGCATGAGGGCGACCCCAGCCCGTTCCCGGCCTCCCTTTCCTTCTGAGTTGGCAGAGATGCCCTTCCCGACATCAAGGGAGTGGGCAGCCCCGGTCACTCACCAGGAAGCCCGAGGTGCTGTCCAGCAGGCAGCGGACGCGGCAGACGAAGCAGCGTGTCAGGAAGGCCAAGTAGGCCGTGGGCAGCCCTGCGCCACCTTCCTGGGCCTCGAGCAGCCTCCCGAGGACGGTGTCGTCTGCTGCCCGTGGCCGTGCAGGGGGCAGAGGGGCAGCCGGGGAAGCCGGCGACCGAGGAAGAAAGCACACACGGATCCTGATGAACACGAGGGTGTGCAACAGCAAGCTCTGCGGCGTGTAACACACATGCCCCAGAACATGCGGTTGCATTGCGCAGCTCCTCCACGGCTCCCCTGCCCCTGCCCTGCCAGCCCAGAGAGGCGGCTGCTGAGAATTTTGTTTGTTATCCCTTACCTTACAAAAGGTCACTTTTAGTGCACGTGTACGTATGGTTATTGATCTATTGCCTGTTGTTGAGCTTTATAGAATGTTATTCACTCGACTTCATACTTCTAATGTAACTCCGGCTGTTGTGTAAGGCTGTGGTGGAAACTTGCCTTAGAGTTGTTATTCTAAAACTCTATGGAGATGTGTGTGTACTGGACCGTCCCACGCAGACGCAGCCACTGCCCCTTGCTTCAGGGCCCTGAACGCATTGTCCCCGAGGGTGATGTACGAAGGGTGGCCCTGGTGGAGCTGACCACTCCCTGTCACCGACCAATGCCAGGCTTGTCTGTGCAAACAGCCACCTCTTTACTGGGCAGGGCCACCAATTTGTTTGGGGTGAGCCTGGATTTGGGGGGATCGTGTGCTCAAAGGTCAACCATCCCTAAGGAGGCAAAGACCTTTCAGGTAAATCTAGTGTGGGCCGAAGAAGTTTCCCAAAAGACGCGAGTCTTGAGGGGACTTTGCGTCTTGGAGAGGCTGTGCGAGGCAGAGGCGGCCGTGAGCCTGGACAGACGACGGAAGTGCGATCAGAAAGGCCATTGCACGTGGGAACCAAACAGAGAGGGGGAGCAGGGGAGTGGGGGGATATCTGTGAGGCAAAATGGCAGAGGTCGCTCCGAAAGGGGAAACTTAGTGCAAATTCAATCGGGAAGGAAAAGGCAGGTGAGAACGCGGTGGGGAGCCCTCCAGAGGCTCTGCGTGTCCACAGGCGCGTCCTCGGGTTTCACCACCCCCCAGCCCCGAGCCGCGGCCCCCACCTGTCTCTGAGCACTGCGGCCCGAAGGCCGCCGGGGGTGGGTCCATGGCCCAGTGCAGCTGCCGGGAGAAGTCCTGGCGGTCGTCCACGTGAATGTAGTCGTAAATGTTCTGGTGCATCACGTCTGTCTGGAGGAGTGAGACAATCACTTTAGCCTGGGCCTCGAGGAATTCATCCCCTTTACTCCAGGGTCGTCAGCTGCCAACATCTCCACATCCGTCTGTGACAAGTCACACCACGGAGCGGAGAGGAACTCCTGGGAGAGGACGTGAGCTTGGCCCGCGGCCGGGCACCCCTCCCTGGAGGACGCACCTCCGTGGGCCTCCTTGGGGCTTGCTGAGCGCGGAGCTGCCGGCAAGGAGGGGTCTGCGCCGAGCCCCCGCTGCTCCCCCATGCGGGCAGCACGGGAGGAGCCGCCCAGCCAGCAGCACCGGGGGACCCTCTGCACTGGCCAAGGCTCTCACAGGGCCCCAGCCCAGAACCTGTGAAAACCAGGGCTGGACACTCTCCTGGTAAGGGTTCGGTGAGGGGGAGAGCTGAATCTTAAACCTCAGTTACAGTCAACATTTGCAAAGGCAACAGGTCCCAACATTTAATGGACAGAAATATAATTTTGCTGCACTTACCTGATGGAAGCCCAGATAGTCCACGATCGTGGCCGATGCATAAAATATCATTCCTTCTGCGCTCACCACCAGTGCAAAGCCATTGAGAGACTGGGAAAAACAACACCGGAAGTGGAGGTTGGCTCCTACATACATTCATGAAATTACCCAGAATGTGAAAGTGCAAATGTTTTTGTTTCAGTCTTCAGCCTTTTCTCCGTTGTGTCATATTCGCATCCCCGGAAGCACATGTGGAATTGCCTGTTACCGTTTCTAACAGGTCAAGGCTGGCAGGGGGCGCAGCCAGGGGGCGAGGCCAAAGGCCTCTCCTCTTTTGCTAATGAACATAAAGGTTGTATTTCGTAAAAACAACAGCAACAACAAAAACAAACACCACCATGATGAGAACATGACTTGCCATCAATACCTGAAGTAAAAGAACAAAAGGAACTTTTTACCTAATTCTGCACGGACTGTTCCCATTCATACACTTTCTTTCTGTAGTATTTTGGGATCTTATTGGTTTTTCTAAGAGTTTTTATCATGAAAAAGTGTTGAACTCTATCGAGTACTTCTTCTGTAGCTACTGAAATTATCATGATTTTTTCTTTAGTCTATTAATGTGGTGAATTACGTTGGTAGATTGAATCACTCTTGAATTTGTGGGATGAACCCTAACTGATTGTATTTTGTATATACTCTTGGAACTGATTTCACTAAGGAGTTACGCATCTATGTTGAAAGTAAACTGGCCTATACATCTCTTTCCCTGTTTTGATGTCAAGTATTTAATCACCGAAAGGTGACTCTGACCGCTCGGCCTTCCTCTTCCGCTTCTGGACCCATGTGTTTGAGCCAAGCGTGACCTGCCGCAGCCACCCAGCCTCTGAGGTCGTTGGGGGACGGTGGACAAAGGGAGCGGATTTTTATACCATCTGTTTCATTTTAGACTTTTTATCAGTGTATGTTTTGACAATCTGTTTATGATTTTTAAATCTCATAGTGGGGGGCTGTTTGTATGTTTTGTTTTTTGTGGGTTTTTTCTGCATGTGGGGTGTGTGTGTGCATGTGTGTGTGGAGAAGCACGAGGACAGGTCACATTATTTGACGAGCAAGCCCCCAACCCACCCTGTAGTGGGCCAGTGGGAGGCTGGAGGTGCAGGAGGTTGGGGCACCCTGATGGCAGCCCTCGGGGGCTCGGCTACCCCAGAGCGTCCCCCCCCCAACGGCTGGCTGTGCGCCAGCTCCTCTACCCCTCTGGGCTTCACTCGATTTGGTGTCTGATAAAAGCACAGTTGTCACAATAAACATGCTCTGTCCCTCACGGAGGTGCTCTAAGACACTGATTCGTTCATTCATTCAGCAGCAAAGTCCCCCGCCCCTGCCACTGTGCCAGGTGTGGGTTAGAGACTGAGTCTGGGGGACCCCAGAAATGGGAAACGAGCTCATCGGAGGTGACTCAGGTCACTTCTGGGAAGTCCAGGCTGGCAGACACCACTGTGAAGACTAGGGTGGGCTTGGCAACCCCCAGTCAGCCCTGTGTTCCCAGAGGACACTCCTCACACAGCAGACCCCCTCGGCCACCTGCCCTGGGTGTGGACGTGGTCACCAGTCCTCGGGTCACCAGCTCTGGCTCTGCCACCCACTCTTGCTGTTTGGGGGACAGACCAGGCCCTGTGAGAGGTGGGCTCCTCATGCCCCCTGCCCACCCAGGCTGGCTTCAACGGGCACCTGCCATCCACCTGGAGGACCCCCCGGAGGGAGGGAGCTGGAATGCGGCCATGGGCAGAGGACACTCAGGGGCGTGGGGCTGAGGTCTTGGGGCTCGCGGTGGGTGGCAGGAGGCCTAGGCTCCCTCTGCACCCTCAGTCACGGCTGGTGCCTGCGGGGCTGCTGTCACCTGGAGGCCCCTGGGCAGGTGGCCTTGCAGCTGGCAGATTCCCCACCCTGGCGGCTCCGTGGGTGCCCAGCTCTTGACTCCATCCCCACCGCTGTCCCCAAACCCCAGAAAACCCGCGGCCGCCGGCAGAGCCGGCTCCTGCCTACTCCGCCTGGGCCCGGCCCCCCCGGCGGGGGTGGGGGTGCGCGCGGGAGACGGGGAGGGGAGGGGAGCCTGCCCCCACCCCCCCGCACAGCGTCCCCAACTCTCCTCCCCCAGCACCCACTCCCTCCGAAAGCCACCGGGTCCCGCAAGGCCTGACCCATGCCCAGGACAAGCTGGCCCGTCCGCAGCGAAGCGGTGGACACGGGGTTCTGGCGGGGCTGGCGCGCAACGGGGTCCGCTGGGGACGCGCAGCCTCGGAGGGCGCGGGCTTGTGCGGTCTCTCTGCTCAAGGGGGTCGGGCCTGGCCCCGGGGCCGCTCCCTGCGCAGCCGCCACCCCGGGCCTCTCGCGGGGCCGTGAAAGGCGCAGGTCCCGGGACAGCCCCTCGTCCGGGTCCCCGCGGAGGGCGCCCACCCCCTGCCGGCGCGAGGAGCTGCTGGGGGCCCAGGTGAGGGGCACCTGGGGCAGGTGCAGGGCCCGCACGGAGGGCAAATCTCTAATTCCTGCGTAGGCAACCTTAAAACTCAGGTAGACCCAGCTACAAAATAACCTGTAAAACTAAAAATACGTGTTCAGCATCTCAGGATTTCAATAAATGAATCGGTTTTCTAACGTTTTCATAAGTATTTATCTGCTTATAAAGTAATATATACAGATTGCATAGAGTGTAGAAAAGCTTTAAAAACAGATAAAAATGACCCATTTTCCCCATAAAGGCAAACACTTATGTTCCTTTGGACTCCTTTTTTCTATATGTGTTTACAAATATTTTCAATATTTTAAAAAGGAATTATTTTTATTATGTTTGTCATCTGTACAGACACAAACTGAAATATTTATGGATTAAATGACACAGTATCTGAGGTTTGCTTCAAAATAATTCTGTAGTGAAACTAGACAGAGTGGTAAGGGTTGCAGCTGGGTGACAGGATATGGGGTTTAAATGTACCGAATCCACTGTACTCTGTACTTTTGTGTACACTGCAAATTTTTATTATAAAGTAATGTATGTTCTATTGTGGGAGAATTAGATAACACTAATAATCAAAAAGAAAAGAAAGGTCACCCTAATTCACCATTTGGGAATAGTGAGATTAACATTTGCAGCTCGACCTGCTCAATATCTGCACACATGACCCAAACTGGAAAAATGCTGTTTTTACCTGCTGCTCCTTGTTTACCACATTAGGAAAACCTTTCCCAGTCAGATAACATCCCAGCAGCAGTGCCAGCTGCCCCGACAGGATCACCAATGATCACCAATGATCAAGCCCTGAGCATTAATTCTCACCTCCTGTATTGTAAATTAAGTTTCTGTCAAGCTTGTGGCCATCGCAGTATATCTTAACATTCATTTCCCTGAATGCCTGACCTGAATTCTTAAGTACTTCTTAGTTTTTTTCCCCCTTTTTGAAATCTTTGCCAAGTTGATAAGTAATTATTTTAGCATTGTTTTAACTGTCATTTCTTTTTTACTAATGAGATTGAAAACATATCATATATTGAAAGGTCACTTTTATTTCTTTTTTTGTAAACTACTTGTGCATGTTATTTGCTAATTTTTTCTTGGGGTTTTAAAAATCAATTTATAATAGCTTTTATGATATTGATACCAGAGACTTGTAGGCAATTGAGGAGAATGGAGGCCCCCTAAATCCAAATCTTCACACTTTCTAAAAAATGATAGAGAACAACACCAAGAACAAGTAAGACTACACAAGTCCATGCCTTCAGAAAAATGAGAACATAGAAAGTGCCATAAATTTCAAACTAAGCATAAGCAGAAAAATCAACATCAAATCCCAATAAGCTTAAACTGATTGTTACAAAAGGGAAAAAATGTATAATCTCTCCTCAAAAAATAACAGAAAGAAGAGCTAATTGAACCCAATGTAAGTAGAAGGAAAAAAATAAAAATAAGAGTGAAAAGTCAATGAAACTGTTTAAAACAGTCAAATAATAGAGAATGTTAACAAAATCAAAATTTGGTTCTTTGAAAAGATTAATAAAATTGATAAACACCACAGAGACTGATCAAGAAAAATATGTTACTGACACCAAGAATTAAAAAGGATACATCATCACAGATCCTACAGACATTAAAAGGACAATAAGGAAATATTAAGAACAATGTTCAATAAATTAAACAATTTAAATGAGAACAAATTTCTTGAAAATATAAATTAACTGGTATAAGAATTAGAAAACTGAAATAGCTCAATGTCTATTAAATGATTTGCATTTTTAATAAAAAGCTCAATCCAAAAATATAAAATACCTAGGAATAAATCTTAGGAAATATGATCAAGTCCTGCATATTGAAAATGATGAAATAATGCTAAGTGATACAACATTCATGGATTGGACTCAGTTAAATGTTCAATCTCCCTAAATTGATCCATAGATAAAATGCAATCCCAGTCCTAATCAATAGGGTTTTTTGGTAAAAACTGACAAGCTGATTCTAAAATTTACGTGGAAATGCAAAGGACCTAGAATAACCAAAGCAACAAAACTGAAATAAGAACAGAACTGGAGGACTTTACTAACTGACTCCATGACTTCTATAAGCCACAGTAATCGAGACGACACGGCACTGCTCTAAGGAGAGACCAGCTGAGTTCCAACCAAGGTGCTAGTTAAATCCAACGGGGAACAGAAAGCCTTTTAAACACATGTTGCTGGGATGGCTGGTTATCCATATAGAAAGATAAACCTTGACTCCTATTTCATTCCATACACAAAAAGTAATTTAAGATATGTCATAGTCCTAAACATAAACCCCAGAACCACAAATCTACCAGAAGAAAACAGGAAATATCTTTGTGAGTTTAGAGTAGGCAGATTTGGGTAGACACAAAAAGACTAGCTATTAAAGAAAAACTTGACAAATTGTACTTTATTAAAGGTACCATTAAAAATGAAGAGGCATAGGAAAATCAAAAATTTGAAGGGGACAATACTACTGACCGCACTGAAATAAAAGGACTGTAAGAGGATATCATGAACAACTGTGCACCAAAACTTAGATAACCTGGATGAAATGGACAAATTCTTAGCAACACACAAAACCATCTACATTAACTCAAGAAGAAATAGAAGAGCCCAACAAACCAATTACTAATAAAGATTTGATCAGTTACCAAAAACCTCCCAACAAAGAAATTCCAACAACCTCTTTGCAAAAAGGTAAAAGCCAATCATCAAATTTATAAGGAAAGGTAAGGAGCCCCAGATAGCTAAAACCATCTTGAAAAAGAAGACTGTGAAGGACTCACACTCCCTGATCTTAAAACTTATTACAAAGCCACAGTAATCAAAACAGCATGGTACTGGCACAAGGGCAGACATATAGACCAATGGAACAGAACTGAAAGCTCAGAAATCAACCCTCACATCTCTGGCTAACTTATTTTTCACAAGGCTGCCTAGCCCTGTTGACTGGGAAAGAATAGGCTCTTCAGCAAATAGTACTAGCAAAACTAGATCTCCATTTGCAAGAAAAAGGAGGAGGACCCTACCACACACCTTATAAAAACTCAACTTAAAATGGATCAAAGACCTAGATATGAGAGCCAGAACTATCAAACTCCTAGAAGAAAACATAGGGATGCATCTTCAGGACCTTGTGTTAGTCCATAGGGTCTTAGATTTTACACTTAAAGCACAAGCAGCAGAAGAATAGATAAATGGGACCTCATCAGAATTAAAATATTTGCACCTCAAAGGACTTTTTCATGAAAGTAAAACAGTATCCTTCTATTAGGAGAAAATATTTGGAAAGCACATATCCAATAAGGGCTTAATATCCAGTACATGTAAAGAAATCCTTCAAGTTAACAACAAAAAGAACAAACAACCCAGTTTAAAAATGGGCAAAAGAGTTGAATAGACTTGTCTCCAAAGAAGATAAACAAATGGCCAGAAAGCACGTGAAAAGATGTTCAACATCACTAGCCATCAGGGAAATGCAAATGAAAACCACAATGAGATGCCATTTCACACCCATTAGAATGGCTGCTATTTGAAAAACAGAAACCAAGTGTTGGAGAGGATGCGGGGAAATAGGCACACTCGTCCACTGCTGGTGGCAATGTTAAATGGTGCAGCCACTGTGGGAGACGGCCTGGCAGTTCCTCAGGAAGCTAAGTACAGAACTACCATATGACCCAGCAATCCCACCACTAGTTTTATACCCAAAATTGAAAGCAGTGACTCCAGTAGATATTTGCACACCGATGCTCACAGTGGCATTATTCACAATTGCCAAAAGATGTAAGCAACCCAAATGTCCAATAACCAATGAATGGATAAATAAAATGTGGTATATACATACAATGGAATAGTATTCAGCTGTTAAAAGGAATGAAGTCCTGATACACGTAGCAACATGGATGAACCTTGAAGACATCATGTTCAGTAAAGTAATCCAGATACAAAGGACAAATATTGTATGACCTTAATGATTTGAAATAATTAGAATCAGTGAACTCAAGCAGTCAGAATCTAGAATACAGGTTTCCAGGGGATGGGGTGGAGATAGGCATGGGAAGTTAAGGCTTCAGATGTGCAGGGTTCCTGTTTGGAATGACGGAAATGGATGGTTTTGGTAATGGATGGTGGTGCTGGTAGCACAACACTGTGAGTGCAATTAGCAGCACTAAAATATATATCTGAATATGATTTAAGGGGGAAATGTTTGATTGTATATATGGTAACAGAATAAAAATTTTTTTAAAATCCATGGAACTACACTATATAAACAACGAATCCTAAGTTAAATCATGGACTGTAGTTAACAATTATAAAAATGTGCTATCATCAATTGTAACAAATGCAAGGTGTTAATAATAGGATAGTATATGGAAATCCTGAATTTTATGCATGATTGTTCTGTAAACCCACACTTCTCTAATAAAGAGAAAGCAACACCAACAACAGTAACTACAACCATAAAATAATTTAAACATGAAGGGATGAGCCACAAAAAACAGAAAAATATTCACGGCAAGTTGACCAATGATGTTTACCCAGAACATATAAAGATCTTCTACAAATCCACTATAAAAAGATGAACCACCCAATTTTTTTTAAATGGACAAAAAGACTTCAACAGATTCTTACAAGAAGAGATAGAGGAATGCCCAACATACACGGGAAGATGTGCTGAGTGTCATTTTCAGCAGGAAATGTGAAGTAAGTCTGCCCTGAGATGGCACTTCATACCCGAGAGAGCAGCCAGTCACGGGTGGGACTACGAACCCTGGTGAGGAGCAGCTGCCGGACCCTCGCGTAAGGGTGGAGTGTGAAATGCGCTGAGCGCCTGGAAAGCTGTTCTGCAGTCCCGACGAAGGCCGCACACGTCTACCCTGTGACCGCACCTCCCCTCGTGGTAACACCCCAAGCTCACAAAAAGATTTGAACTGTGATGCTCACAGCAGCCTCTTCTAAGGGTCAAAGGCTGGAAATAACCCAAACATCTATCAATGGAGAACGGAGAAAACAACCTGTAGCATAATCATACGGTTGACTATCACACCACAAGAAAAATGAACAAACTACTGATCATGCAAAAACATGAGTGAGTCTCAAAAGCATTGGTTGTAAAGGGAAACCAGACACAAAAGTGCCATAAATTGTTTCAGAGCATAGAAAAGGAAGAAAAATTTCTAATTTTTAAAGAAGGAAGTATAACACTGATATGTAACTCTGATAAAGTACAATAAAAATGAAAATCATGGACCAATATCACCTTTCAATATTGATGCAAACGTACTAAATAATATATTAGCAAACAGATTCCAATTCCACATTGAGAAAATAATAAACCAGGACCAAATGGACTAATGGTAGATAAAATGCCATTTACAAAAGCATTAAAGAGATAAAATAATTAGGAATAAACTTAGCAAGAAATGTGTGAAATCTATATAAGGAATATTTCAAAACATCCCAAGGGACACAAAACTATATTTGAACAAATGGGAAGACATCTTTTGATCTTAATAGCACTTAGATAGGATGACGCAACATCATGAAGATGCCCATTCTTCCTAAGAGCATTTATAAATTTAATGCAATACCAACAAATTTAACATCAAACTTTTAGGGAGCTGGCAAGTTGAAACTAAAGTTAATATGGAAAACAAATATGTTAATAGCTATGAAAACACGGAGAGAAAGAACTGGGAGGGAGAACTGGCCTATCAGAAATCAAACATCCTATCGGGCCTCTATAATTAAAACAGCTCGGTGCCAGCCCGTAATGAGGAAATGAATCTGAGGACAAGGTTAGAGGTGCAGAACCAGAACTAAGTGCACTGGACATTCAGCATATGATAAAGGTTCTGGCTCAAACCACTGGGACAAAGACGGGCTTTTCAAACACTGGTGTCACATTAAGAGAGTCTTGTTTTTGCTTTTCATTAGTGTCTTGCACTGATGAGTTAATTTGCCGGCGAGTGACGGCAGGTCACTGAGTCGTGGCCTACCCAGGCTAATGTGGCTCGTTCCTTTACAACATGCACGGAATCGGTTTGCTCTTAACTCATTTAGGATGGTTTCATCCAGTTTCGCCAGTGGGACGGGGCTGTAATTTCTCCTCTGTGCTGTCTTTATCAGGGTTTCAGTACCGGGGTTTTCTCACTGCACAGAATAACTGAATTCCCATCTTTTTCTATGAGCTAGAAAGGCTTAAATAACTCCAGGAGTTTCTGGTTCTTGAAGGCGTCCTTAAAGTTGCTCCTTCCTTTTCTTGTTTTAAAGACCACGCTCCCCCTCTCCGCCCCAGCGCGGTGCTGGCTGTTGGTACCCGCAGCCTCAGGCTGCCCCTTCCCAGGCTCCGGGGCAGCAGTGCGGCCGGTGAGCCCGGGAATCGGAGCTGGGCTCTGGGAACCAGTGTTGGAGGGAGGGGCACGGCCAGTCCCGGACCCCAGGGCCGCGACCACGCCCCGAAGGCAGCCTCAATCGCTGTGGGCAGGTGTCGGGCTCATGGAGCCACGAGGCAAACAAATCCGCTGGTGGCTGCCTTGCCTGTGTGCTCCCTGCTTTCTCTCACTTGGAGTGGGACCCTGTGCCCTCTTCAGCTGAATGTAAAACGGCAGTTACGTTTTCCAGTATTTACGTCCATCTTGCTGTTGGCTGTCACGGCTGGGAACTGGGAACCAGGGTCAGTTCAAACCGGGAGTCTGCGCCCTTCCAGCCTAACGAGCCACCACAGGAGGGACGCCGCCAGAGGCAGGCAGGCAGGCTGGAGAGAAACGGTCACACCTCTCACAACACAGAAAATAAACAAGCCAAAGAATTTACTCAACTCAACAACTGACAGGGAAGCAGTGAGGTGTCAAAGCAGCTGCAAGAGCCTTTGAGAAGCTAAGTGTTCTCGCCTAATTAGGGTATGAAGGCTGCGTTGGATGCAAAACTGATCATAAACCATAACTGCTGCAGTTATTTGCTCCATGGTATGTTTGCATGCCCTCCTCCGCCAGAGAAATTGGTTTTTATTATTTTTTATCATTTGTTATTTTTTATTGGACAAATATCGACATGTCACCATCTAACTTGACCGTCTGAGACCATTAGTCAACAGTAGACACTGGGTTGAACTAAATAAATTCTCCTACATAACCCTTGGGTGGGCTTGCCCCACATGACTTTGAAAGTAGACACCACCCAACATTTTGCTTTATTTCAAAGTTTCGGAAATTTTTTTTCTGACACACAGGTGCAAACACTAGGATGGGGACTTGGCAATGGAACGTGAACTTTGTGCTGAGTTTTCTGAGCAAGAAATCGAAAACTTGCAAAGCACCTCAGCTTGGACGAGAACGTGCTAGAGCCACCGCAGCTGCTGTCGGCTGCCGTTGTTGATGACAAACTAGGTTAGTTCTTGTAAATGGCTTGGCATCAGAACAATGACAACATCTAATTACAAAACCCTTTACCAGTTATTCACCCCCGAACGCCACAGATTTTCAAAGAACGGGAAATGGACTGCGCAGCACAGGCACCCACTGGCACATCTTAAGGAACGAACACAGACAGCAGCATTTGTAGGCTTTAATTCTTATGCAGCTCCAGGTAGAAGTGTTTGGTCTAACTGTCCTAAAACTCATGAGGGCAGTGGATGGGAAGCACAGTGTATCTGCCTGGGTTTCCTTCAGGAGTTTGCAAACATGCTTAAATCTCCCCCAAGAGGCTCTGTTCTTGGAGATGTAGTGTTTCTTGGGGGAAAAATAAAAACCTATGAGACGTTTGTGATTTGTTCATATCATTTAACAAAAAAACAAATTTTCCTTTTGCAATGATCCACAGAAATGAAAATGCTCTTCTCCACTGAGGGGACGTGAAGCCGACTCCCAGTGAAGGGGTGAAAAGTCCCACACGGGGTCTTTCCTAAGCAGACGGAACAGCGAACTCGAAGGGACTGAGAAACGCCGTGTTACCATTTCCTAGACATCAGCGAATCTGTCTAAGAATCTCTCACCGTTCCCTGTGCCACTTTAGAGGTATTTTACCTAAAAATACAAGATCTTCTTATTCAACTTCCTCTGGCTTAGAGAAAGTCTACTGAGAGGAAATTTCTAAAGTGCTTTAGCCTCAGCTCCTGTGACGGGGTGCGGACCCTCTGCCGCACCTTCCGAGCCCACCGGTGGGAACTACTGACCCGACCGAGACAGAATTCCCACGAAGGGAGGCGTCTAAAGCAGGAATAAAAGTTCACGGAGCCGCTTTGCGCCCAGAAGCAGGTGTGGAGGTGTGAGCGCACGGCTCTGCCATCCACAGAGAGGACGCTGCTTTGTAAGGAGCTCTCCGCCGGGTCTCACTGCCCCTGGGGGTGCTGGTTCCCACCTCGGAAGCCCGGGAGGGTTGCTTTCACGTTTTGTTTCTCTGGCTTGCCTGGATTTCATCCAAGGAGTGGAAAGCGCGTGTCCCTGCCCCCTTCCCCTGTGGCCTTGCACACTGGTACCAGGCACAGGTGAGGAGGATGAGGAGGGGGAGGAGGGGAAGGAGGGGGAGGAGAGGGAGGAGGGGGAGGAGAGGGGGAGGGTGAGGAGGGGAGGAGGAGGAGGAGGGTGGGGAGGGGGTGAAGGGGGAGGAGGGGAAGGGGAGGGGGAGGACGGAGGGAGGGGGAGGAGGGGGAGGGGGAGGAGGGGGAGGCTTGCGGCTGGCGCCAGCACTGACTGGAATCCGGGCTTCTGGGCCCAGGCAGGGAGCTCGGGGAGAAGCCGCCGCGTCCCAGGGCGGTGACCGAGCAGGAGTGCGCAGCCCCGGCACCGTCATCCTTAGACCGGAGCCAGAGGGGCACCCGAACCCTGGTGCCCCAGAGCTGGGCCCAGGTTGGCAGCCCCTTCCAGCCCCTGCAGGGTCGTGGGCAGGGGCGGGGCTGGGTCCACCCAGGGACGCTGGAAAGCAAGGACGCACCTCGGCGCAGACCACCCTTCTGTCTCTCTCAGCAATTAGAGAGTGGACGGTGGTCCAGGTCACGTGGGGGTTTCCAGTCGTCCCTCGGTGCCCAGCGGGGCTAACGCCCGGGGCCAGTTCCAACCCCGCGGTGGGGGGCGCAGAGTGGGCGAGCGGGGGGCGCAGGGTGGGCGACTGGAAGGCGCAGGATGGGCGACCAGGAGGCGCAGCGCGGCCAGTGTCGGGCGCGGCAGGGCCAGGGTCCTCACCGGCGACCCTCTGCGGCCGGGTGCCAGCCGGCGGGTGCTGCGTGCCGAGGCTGTCCTGCTAATAATAGCTCAAAGACCAAAGAAATTTTCAAGGCTTCAGTATATGAAATGCCGTCTTAAAAAAGATTTTATGAGATTAGTCACAACCAAAAAAACCTTAATTTTAACTCACAAAGCAGAAATTTTTTTAAAAAAAAAGAGAGACCATAAAATGCTATTTGGCAAGTCATATGGATTCAATATCAGATTGACTTTCTGGTCCAGAATAATCAGCCAAATACTTTAAACATGTGGGACCATCTTTTAAATATGCATCGCTAACGTTTGTTTGTTTTCTCTCCCTCTCTTTTTAATCCTACAAGAGTTGTTTTTTTTTTTTTTTAAACATGGTACACAGAAAATGAGATCACTTTTCCAAGTGGAAAAAAGGATTTGGCCCCAAGCTTAAGGCTGCACTTTTTTGAAGGGGAGGAAAGAGTCACACGTAGGTGATGTGTGGATCCCTGCGGGTCGGGAGGGCTGCACCTGCCAGGGATCAGAACAGCCTCCCGGGCAGTGTGGGCCTGGCACAGGGGCCTGTCGCCCCACGGCCCCCCGAGAGGGCGCAGCAAACGTGCCCACAGCTGGGACTTCCTTCGGCACAACACTTGAAGTGTCCTCTCTCTCTCAGTCCCACGGCACAGAAAGCAGCCAGCAAGCACTTCAAAGATTATTTTCGTCAAGGTCATGGCAGAGAGAGAAAAATAAAAGAGGGGAAAAGGAACAATTCTCAACAGCCCCCCCTGCTCTTCCTTGGAATAAAGGGAAACCAGGAGCAGCTGGTCCCCGGAGGGCCCGTCGCTATGGCCACGGCCGACAACAGCCGGGCCGGTCACGCGAGCCTGGGTGTCGGTCGCTGGCCGCGGCCTCCTGGAGCTGGTCCACTTGCGTGGCCGCGAGGCCGGGGCTCCGTGCGTGCCAGGGCGGCCTCCTGCGCCTGGAGAGCTGAATCACTGGCTGTTTATAGATTCCACAAACAGTAAACTCATCCTTGAATTTCTTCCATGAAGCCTCTGCAGTGCTTAAAAACAATTCCTGAACGCTAGGTGGTTGACTGTGGCCTGGTCAAAGGGATGGGAGGGCTCGAGGGGCTTCCCCCCGACTCCGCGGCAGGGCGGCCCTGGAACTCCGGCTGAGCGGGGGCCTCCTGCGGGCAGCCTTCCCCTGGCCGGCCCGCTCTGGCCTCGGGGCACTGCGCCTGGTCCTTCCCAGCTGCCAGACCCCGCTGGGCCCAGGACCGCACCAGCCTCGGACAGCCTCTCGTCTCTGTGAGCCTCCAGGTGCCCCGGCCCCCACAGGGTCGCAGTCGGTTCCGCAGAAGCAATGGCGCAGACTCCTGAGAGGGGCACAGGGTGCGCCCAGGCTGACCGCTGTGGCCCGTCCACCCTCCTTCCCCGGTGGAATGCTGTCCTTGCAGAACGCTTGGTGGCACTCGATGCCCTTGGCCCAAGTTAGCAAGCTCCGCCCAGGCGCCCCCTCCACAGCCGCAAGGCCTGGGGAAAAACGTGGCCTCTGGCCCCGGCACCCTCTTCTGGAACACGAGGCAGCACCGCAGCCCCGAGAGGGTCCGTGCAGGGAGCGCGCTCAGCAAGCGCCAAATCCGTACTTGCTATCGCTGCATCGTTACCAGGCCGTGAGCTCTCTACCAAAAGCATTGAAATGATTCTCCAATCACAGAGATCAAAGCATGTTTCTTAAACTGGGATCCACTTTCTGAATGCAAACGTCTCTTCAGTGTGAAGTTTAGTCATTCCTGAAAAGCACAGTATCCTGGTTACTTGGCTACTGAAGAAGCTGGGAAGCATCTTCTGGAAGAGCTGGAGCCATCCTGTCGGCTCCTGGTGGTTGGGGGTCTGCACCCCAGAGTCCCCCTAAAATCCTGCAGCCTCAGCCTCCCTACCAGAAATTTGAAATAAAGCAAAATGTTGGGTGGTGTCTACTTTCAAAGTCATATGGGGCAAGCCCACCCAAGGCTTATGTAGGAGAATTTATTTAGTTCAACCCAGTGTCTACTGTTGACTCATGGGTCACCCCACAACTATCAGGTGACAATGTGCTTTTGAGCAAGTTTCCAGGCCTTTCCTCTGCACCTGCGTGACCTTAGACCTGGGGAGCCCTCAGGAGGCTCCACTCTGGCCCAGCTGCTCCAGGATTTGGTTCCAAGGATGGGGAGGCTTAGGGATGAGCCCCTGATGGGAGCCCCCATCTCCACAGTTGGAAGGCAGCAGCAGGGCCAGACGGTCAGGGACTGAGGTCAGGGGCCGAGGTCAGGGGCTGGGCAGTCAGGGGCTAAGGTTAAGGGCTCAGTTCAGGGGCCAAGGTCAGGGGCCAGGGGATAGGGTCAGAGGTCAAGGTCAGGACCCAAGGTCAGGGGCCATAGACAAGGCCTGAGTTCAGGCCTGAGGTCAAGGCTGAGCAGTCAGGGGCCGATTGGTCAGCTGAGAGGCCCCTGTGTGTGTGTGTCTCTCTCTGTCTCTTTCCCTCAATCTGTCTGTCTGTCTGTCTCTCCGTCGCTCCCCACCCCATCCCCGGACCCACTCCATCAGGATTCTGACCACCTGCTGACCCTGGGGTCACCTGGAGCCTGCCTGCCCGGGGCCAGCCCATCTCCTCCTCCTGACCTGCTATCTGCACAGCCGACCCATCCGCCTGCATCTCGCCAACACTGCAGTTTCTGGAGGACCAGGGCCTCCTCGCCTGTCCCCAAATGCCCCGTTGAGCCACTTCAATGATGCCAGAGCAAGGGTGGGGTCTGTGGCATCTCTGCCCCCCACCCTGCATCCCCTATAGCTTAACGGGCTTCCAAACTGTCAGTAGCGCCCCTGAGAACTCAGCAGGACGTCCACCCCCAGGTGGCTCCAGGCCACTTCCTGCCCAGTGGAATCCCAACCAGGGAAGATGACTTTCTAGGTCTTTCTTTAAAAGAGCTGCAGGGTGAAAGGAGAGGCTAAACCTGCTTATAATTGTGCCTAAGAGTCTCCCCCTGAGTACCTCTTTGTTGCTCAGATGTGGCCCTCTCTCCTTCTCCAGCTAAGCCACCTTGGCAGGTGAACTCACTGCCCTCCCCACTATGTGGGACCTGACTCCCAGGGGTGTAAATCTCCCTGGCAATGCAGGATATGACTCCCGGGGGTGAATCTGGACTTGGCATCATGGGATTGAGAACATCTTGTCCAAAAGGGGGATGCGAAGTGAAATGAAATAAAGTTTCCATGGCTGACAGATTTCAAATGGAGTTGAGAGGTCACTCTGGTGGGCACTCTTATGCAATATATAGTTAACCCTTTTTAGGTTTTAATGTACTGGAATAGCTAGAAGTAAATACTTGAAACTATCAAACTGCAACCCAGTAGCCTTGACTCTTAAAGATGGTTGTACAACAATGTAGCCTACAAGGGGTGACAGTGTGATTGTGAAAACCCTGTGGGTTGCACTCACTTTATCCAGTGTATGGATGGATGAGTAGAAAAATGGGGACAAAAACCAAATGAAAAATAGGATGGGGGGGATGATTTGGGTGTTCCTTTTTACTTTTAATTATATTCTTATTTTTACTTTTTCTGGTATAAGGAAAATGTTCAAAAAATAGATTGGGGTGATGAATGCACAACTATACAATGGTACTGTAAACAGCTGATTGTACACCATGGGTGACTGTATGGTATGTGAATATATCTCAATAAAACTGAATTTTTTTTAAAAAAAAGAGCAGCAGGGTGGGGTGAAGAAAGGCCACACCTAGTTACATTTCCAGCAGCCGGATGCCGCTGGCTCCTGGGAATGTCTCGGGAATTTGTCCCGGCTTGTCCAGAAGCAACAGTGCTGGCCCGTGAGTGTTGGCTGCGTGACCACGAGGCCCGCGGGCTGCCCGGACACGTGAGGCTTTGTCCTGCAGTTGTTGACGCACTGCCCCGGCGTGGGAACACGGCACTTCAAAACGACTGTTTCCTGGTGTGGGCGCCACTGACTGCAGCCCCGGAGCCCCGTGCTGCCCCAGAAGGGCACGTGCACCCTTTCGGAGACCTTGAGAAACCCCTCATGTCAGGCCCCGGTGAGTCAGCAAACCTTCCCGTTCGCAGTCCACACCCCGAGTGGGCTGGTTGGAGCCCCAGACCTGCCGTTCCCCTCTCGTGCTGCTTTTTTTCTTTATGTGGCCTTAGTGCATCCAATTAAACACGGACATGGCCTCCTGGGCAGGCCAAGAGGGGGAGCCCAGGCCACTGCCTCCCAATCCATCCCGAGAAGCTAGATGATGAGATGGGTGCAGGAACCACCCCAGAGGACTGTGGGGGTCCCGATATCTGGGCTGCCTGGATTGAGGGGCGAGGAGACTGGGGTGCGCTGGAGAACTGATGGAGAAAACGTACTTCCTCTTCTGCTCCTGCCCCTCCCCAGCTGTCGTGGCCAGGCCCTGCCCGGCCGTTCCCTGTGGCCACCTGGGTTGAGGCTGGGAGGCTGGGCTGGCCCGGCTGGGTGAGAAGCCAGGGGGCACGCACCCCTCCCCTCTTGTGCAGACCCCTGCCCTGGGCCCTCGATCCCCCTCGCTCCCTCCAGTCCTCCAGGCCACACTGGGCAGGGCCTACTGGCAGACGCGAGGAAAACGGTCGCCGTGTAAAGCAGACGTCACAGGACAGGCGGCTGGCAAGCTGCCTTCGGCCTGAGCTTAAACTGCTATATCTAAGGAGAGGGGGAAACAGATTAGCAAAATGGAGTGAGAACATGAGATGATACAAAAAGTGAAAACACTGTGTATGAAAATGTATCAGTTGAAGAACCCTGGAGGTGGGTTCATCAGACATCAGCAGAGCCGGGAGAGCCAGGAAGGGACAAAGAGACAGAAATTAAACCCAAACCAAGAGGGAGGCAGCAGTGATTCCAGAAGGTAAAAATAGTAATGGAAAGGAGGAAAATTTGAGGCAATTATGGAAATAAAATGCCCAGAATTGAAGATGAGAGAACACACAGAGCACCAAGCAGGTGAAAGAAGGAGAAACACACATTACAGAGAAATTTAAGGGCAGCAAAGCCAAAGACAAGCTTGTGAAGGCTGCAGAGAGCCCGATAGGCGTGTCCTGAGGAAGGTCACCACCAGCAGTCAGCCGGGCAAGAGACCGGAGGCCTCACTCTAGAGGCTCCAAAAGAGCAAAGATGGGGCTGGAACTTCTAAGCTAGCGCAAGAAAGCACAATCCACCAGGCGGGGAGGCAGACGGAGCAAAAAGAGACCAAAGTACAGTCAACGGAAAATGTAAAATCTGATGACAGAAATACGACCCCGCGTCAGAGTAATCCCAAGAGGTATAAACAAGTTAAACTCCCCAGGGAGAGGAGACCCAGAGAGCGGGGCAAGGTTCCTCAAAGAGGAAAAGAGAAGAAAGAAGAGTTGAACAGGAAAGGATGGGGAGGATGCATCAGGCGAGTAGGAACCAGGAGGATGCTGGGGTGGTGATTTTAGTATCTGACAAAATAGAATTTAAGGCAACAAAAAGGGCTGTGCTGGTTTGGATGTAATATGTGCCCCAAAATGACATGTTCTTTGATGCAATCTTGTGGGGGCAGACATATTAGTGTTGATTAGGTTGGAACCTATTGATTGAGTGTTTCCATGGAGATGTGACTCAATCAACTGTGGGGGAGAATTTTGATTGGATTATTTCCATGGAGGTGTTACCCCGCCCATTCAGGGTGGATCTTAATTGAATCACTGGAGTCCTATAAAAGTGTTCACAGACAGAAGGAGGTGCTGCAGTCAACAGAGATGTTTTGAAGACAGCCACTGAAAGCTAACACTGACATTTTGGAGAACGCCATTTTGAAACACAACTTGGGAGCAAGCAGACGCCAGCTACATGCCTTCCCAGCTAACAGATTTTCCACATGCCAATGGCCTTTCTCTGGTGAAGGTATCCTATTGTTGATGCCTTACCTTGGGCACTTTATGGCCTTAAAACTATAACTTTGTAACCAAATAAACCCCTTTTATAAAGCCAATCCATTTCTGGTGTTTTGCAAAACAGCAGCATTAGCAAACCGGAACAAGGGTTAAAGCAAACGTGCAAAATCCAAGTCAAAAGGCAGCCTTCATCCTGCTACAGAAGCCAGCAGCTCTTGCCAGCCCTCCTGCCAGCCTCAGACCCTGCAATGGCCCCCACACAAGAGCACATGCACACACACATGCACACACACGTGTACACATACACGCACATGCACACAGTTCCCTGCTCCATGTGGCACTGCTTTGCATGCCCTTGCGTGCAGTTTGGGATTCACTTCCATTGGGCCGAGTCACCTGCTTACGTAATGGGCTGTTGTTGGGTTCCCCCAGCTCGGGCCTGACCCCCGCTTGCTGCTGAGGACGTGCCCCACTCCCTGCCCTCTCCCCGGTGCCGCTGCGGTAGTTTGGCCGGAGCCCTCGTCCGGGCTTGTCGTCCGGATGTGCACACAGTGGCTGCCAGGCCGGGCAGAACGTGTCTTCAGCACGCTGCGGCCCTGGACAACCTGGGGTGTGCCTGCAGCTGACAAACGTCTGTTTATTGACCCACGTTCGGTGTGCTTATTTACACTATCACAGATCCACCACACACACACGCCCGAGTATCCTGAGCTGAGTAACTCTCTCCGGCCAGAGTCCAGCTCCCTTGGGCTTCCTGCCAACCCCATCCTCCCCTGGAGCCTCTCCTGGGCCAGCGCTGCCATCACCCCCAGCCTTCGTTTTGGTGGAGAAGCCCTCCAGGGCCCTCCGGAAAGCAACTCTGAGGAAGTAAAGCTTTTGAGACCAGGAATGTCTGAAAATGTCTCCATCCACCCTTGAAAGGTGGTTTACCTGTGCTGAGTTCTAGGCTGGAGCTCGCTCTCCCCCAGGGCTCTGCAGGCATTGTCATGGCTTCCAACTTGACTCTTGCATGACATCTGCTCTTATCCCAGGGAGCATTTAGATCTTCCCGTTGTCCCAGGGCTTATAAAATGTCACCAGGCTGAGCTCCACGGTCCTTTTCCTGTTGGGCTGCCCTGGGGGCTGCTCCACCTGGAATCACGTTCTGCAGTTTGTGGAAATCCTTTCAGTTACTTCTTGACAATTTCCTCCTCTCAGATCTCTTTCTGGAGATCAGAGAACCCCTTCTATGAAATGCTAAGGTTTTGCTCTCATGCTTGTATGTATTTATTTGAACCTGAGCACACCTCATTTCCTTATTTTTAAATTTTTTATATATAAAATATATGTAAAATTTCCCATTTTAACCACTGTGAAGTATACAGTTCAGCGGTGTCATTTACATTTACAATGTTGTGCCACCAACACTGCCATCCAGGTCCGGGACTCTTCCATCACCCAAACAGAATTTGACTTCCCACTCCTCCCCCCGCCCGGTAATCTGTAATCTACTCTCTGTCTCTATGAAATTGCATATTCCGGGTACTTTATTAAGTGAAATCGTCCAATATTTGCCTTTTTTGCATCTGGATTAATTCACTCAACATGATGCCTTCAAAGTTCTACAATCAATGGTTCAAAGTATCCTCACATAGTTGTGCATTCATTACCATGCTCAATTTTAGAATATTTGCATTACTCCAGAAAAAGAAAGAAAAAGAGAAAAGAAAACCCCAAACATTCCATAACCTTTATCCCCCCCTTACTGACCCCTAGTATTGCACTGTACCCAATTTTAAGACTTACAATAAAGGTAGGTTAACTAAGACTGAGTAGCGTTGTCAGAGATAGATACATAGATCAGCAGAACAGAATAAAACATCCAGAAGTAGACTCATACAAACACAGGCAACTAACTTGTTTTGTTGTTGCTGTTATGTAGCTATACAATCATTATCAAGGATCGGGGCTATTGGATTACAGTGCAACAATTTCCAGTATTTCCTTCAAGGTATCTAATACACTAGAAACTAAAAAGAAATACCTATATAATGAATCAGTAGTCACAGTCATTTGTTAATTCCTAATTTCTCAGCTATACCTCCTCCCTCTCATTTGATCATTCTCTCAATCTTCGGTGATGCCTGGGCAATGACCATTTTGACGTCTTCATGCTGGAAAAGGGTGTTGACCTTATGGACTAGAGGAATGGAACTGGTTAATGTTCCCCCTAACATGGAAGAGAGGCTGGTACCTCTGGGTTCCAGGGCTTTTCTGGCAAAGGAACAATCTGGAGACCTTAAGTCACTGAAATAATAAACTTACTAAGTGTACCGGTTTGGGTGTGTTATGTCCCCCAAAACACCATGTTCTTTAATGCAATCTTGGGGCAGATGTATTAGGTATTAGTGTTGATTAGGTTGGAATTCTTTGATTGAGTGTTTCCATGGAGATGTGACTCAATCAACCCCAAGTGAAATGTCTGATTGGACAATTTACTTGGAGTTATGGGCCCCACCCATTCAGCATGGGTCTTGATTTAATCACTGGAGCTGTATAAAAGAGCGCACAAACAGAAGGACCTCAGAGCAGCTGAGGGTGACATTTGGGAGAGCAGCTTAGAGAGACATTTTGGAGACGGACATTGAAAGTAGACTTTTGCTAGCCCAGAGTTTGCACCAGAGAAGCTGAGAGGACAAAACACCCCAAGAGCAACATTTTGAAGAATGCACAGGAGCTGAGAGAGAAGCTGGAACACAACCCCGGGCTAGCAGACACCAGCCACATGCCTTCCCAGCTAACAGAGGTTTTCTGGGCACCAATGGCCTTTCTTTGGTGAAGATACACTTGTGTTGATGCCTTAATTTGGGCATTTTCATGGCCTTCAGTCTAGATTTGTAAAGAAATAAACCCCCTTTATAAAAGCCAATCCATTTCTGGTATTTTGCATAACAGCAGCATTAGCAAACTGGAACACTAGGTAAAACCTTTAGAGGCTTAGAGCCCAGGGTATTCTTTAGGGTTTTCAGGAATACTGTTGGCTGGGTCTTAGCATCTTTTGGCAAATTCCAATGTCTGGCTGAAGCTTGCATAAGAGTAACTTCTAGAATGACCTCTCGACTCTCTTAGCCACTGAAACTTTGTTTCATTTCTTTCCCCCTTTTGGTCCAGAAGACTTTCTCAATCCCATGATGCTGGGTCAAGGCTCACCCCCAGGAGTCATGTCCTGTGTTGCCAGAGAGACTTATACCCTGGGGAGTCATGTCCCACATACAGGGGAGGGCAGTGAGTTTATTGGCAGGGTTGGCTTACAGAGAGGCCACATCTGAGCAACAAAAGAAGTTCTGGGGGTGACTTTTAAGCATAGTTATAACTAGGCTTAGCTTCACCACTGAAAAGATAAGTTTCATAAGCACAAGCCTCAAGATCAGGGGCTTGACTTATTAAATTGGGAGTCCCTAATGCTTGTGTGAATATCAGGAATTCCTCAGGTGAGGAAGTTTAATATTTCCACATTTTCCCCCAGAACCTCAAGGGGACTTTGCAAATACTTCTTTATTTTTTGCTCGTCAAGAACTTTTTGAGGAGCTGCCGCACTGTTTTTCACAGATGCTGCATCATTTTACCCTTGACCAGCAATGTGTGAGGGTTCCAATCTACCTCTGTATCCTCTCCAACACTTGTTATTCTCCTTTTTTATTTCAATAACAGCCATCTTAGTGGATGTGAAATGGTTTATTTTGTTTGTTTTGTTTTAAAGCAGTTTTATTGAGATAAATTCACATACCATACTGTGAAGTGGTTTTGATTTGCATTTCCTGATGGCTAATGATGTTGAGGACCCTTTCACGTGCTTGTTGGCCATTTGTATATTTTGTTTGGTGAAATGTCTATTCAAGGCCTTGATCCATTTTTTGATTGGGTTGTTTACCTTTTTGTTGTTGAGCTATAAGAGTCCTTTATATATTCTTGATATTAAGCCCTTACCAGACATATGGTTTCCAGATATTTTCCCCTATTCCTTAAGTTGTATTTTCACTTTCTTAATACTGTCCTTTGATGCAGTAAAGTTTTGAGTTGTGATAATATCCATTTTATCCATTTTTTCTTTTGTTACTCATGCTTTTGGTGTAAAGTCTCAGAATCCACTGCCTAGGCTTTTAATTTTTGAGCTCTTTTTAAAATCTCTGGATATTCCTTTTTATACCAACTTATTTTCATGTTATTGGTGCAATGCCATCATGTGTCTCTCTGAGAATCCTAATGACAGTGGGTTTGTTTTTTGTTTTTCTTTCTGTTTTCTTCACTCTGTGCATCGTTTCCTCCCCGCTGCTTTGTTCTCCAGGTCTGTGTCCCTCATGCTGGCCTCTTTCCTTGACTCCTGGTGACCCGTGGTGCCTGCTTTTAGGGGCACTGGGTGTGCCCAGGGGTGGAGCTCGTCCTCCGAGCTCTCAGGGCAGGGTGTTCCATTTGGGAAACCCCAGATGTTGGCACCCCAACATGCTGCTCCCCCGACCCCAACCCCCCCACATACTAGGCTCCCCTTAATCTGAATCCACTCCTGTGGGCATGAACACACTGTAGATGGGGCCTCTTAATGGGGTGATTTTAGTTAAGGGGTGGCTCAACAGACTTAGAATGGGTCTTAATCCTATTACTAAAGACTTTATAGGGAAAGTCACAGACAGAAAAAAGCCACGGGGAGCAGCCAGACGCTGGAAGTCAATGGAACCCAGGAGAGAAGAGGCCACCGTGGGCACCGCCATGTGACGGAAAAGCCAAGGATCAAGAGTTGCCAGCAGCCAGCTGCAGAATGACGACGCCTCGACCTTGGACTTCTCCTACCTCAAAACTGTGAGCTGATAAGTTCCCATTGCTTAAGCCAAGCCATTGCATGGTACTTTTTGGCAGCTGGAAACTATCCGAGCCCCTTCCTCCATCTTCAAAGCCAGCACTGCAGCACTTCTCTGCTCTTTTGCTCTTCACCAGGACCGGTTCTCCACCTTCACGGGCTCCTGCGACTGCAATGACCCACCTGGATCCAGCACCATCGCCCCACTGCAAGGCCTATTCTCTTAACCACATCTGCAAAGCCCCTTTCGTCTCGTCAGGTGAGATTTTCACAGGCTCTGGAGACCCGGATGGGGACATGATCCTGCCCACCGCACAATCCAAAATTACTCTAAATATGAAGATCCAGCATATGGGACTCATACTCAAGGAAAAAGCAATAAACAAATGCCAACTCCAAAACAGCACAGATGAAGTAATTATCAGAAAAGGAATTTAAAAATCATCCTCCCAGAGGTAAAGGCGAACATTCTTGAAATGAAAAAACAAAACAAAAACATAAAATGTTTCAGCAGAAACATAAAAACCAGAAAAAGAACCAAACAGGAATTTTACAATTGTGAAATAAAATATGAAAAATACAAATTTTACTGGATGGGCTGAGGTAGCAGAATAGACATGACAGATAAGAGTCAGCAAACAGAGAAAGATCCACAGAAATTATCCATTCTGAGAGCAAAAAGGACTGAAAAGCGCCATACACGGTCTCAGGGGCCTGCAGGCAATATAAAGACGTCTGACTCTGGATTCAGGGGGGCCTCTGAAGGGGGGAAGACACAGATTGGAGCAAGAACAACTATTTGAAGAAAAACAGCTGAAAACTTCCCAAATTTGCTGAAAGACATAAATTTACATATTCAAGAAGCTAAATGAACCCCACAAGGACAATAGCAAATAAAACCAAGCCCAGACACATCCTAAGTAAACATCAAAATTAAGAGCCAAGATAATGAGACAGTTCTGAAAGCAGCCAGAGGAAAGCAAGCTCACCCAGAGGCTCAGGGGCTTGAGATTTCTCCCCTGGGCCACGGGAGCAGAGGGCAGTGAGCTCCTGCAAAGCCCTGGAACGAAAGAACCGTGGGCGCAGAATTCTCCATGTGGCAAAGCTGTAACTCAAAAATGGAGGCGAGATAAAGACATTTTCTGGTGAAATGATCACTAAAATGATAAGTAAGAGAAACTTAAAGAAGTGCTAAAGGTATTTCTTCAGGACGGTAAGAAATGAAACCAGATAAAAACTCAGAACCTCTGGAACTGAGGGAGGACATCAGACACGATAAATATCTGGGAACATATAACAGGTATTTTCACCTCTTAAGTTCTTTAAAATATGCATGAAATATGTATTAAAAGAAGAAACTGTAATATAATCTAGGAGGTTTCAATGTGTACACATGAAATACATATGACAAAAAAAAAACATAAGGATGAGGGTAAAAGGATTTAACAGTTAAGGCTTTTGTGTTTTACTTGAAATAATAAAATGTTAACTTTGTAACTGTTAAAAGTGAGGCTTGTATATTATAATCCTTAGAGCAACGCTAAGAAAATAATAAATTGAAATATACCCCAAAAGACAATAGATAAATTAAATACTAATAGATATTCCTATAATCCAAAATAAGGCAGAAGGGGGAGAGAGCAAAACAAAAGAAATAGAAAAATAATCTAATGGTTGACCTAAATCCGAACATTTCAACAATTACTCTAAATATAAATGGTCCAAACAAACTCATTAAAAGACAGAGATTGTCAGACTGGAAAAATAAGACCCAACTATATTCTGCCTACAAGAAACACAATTTACACATAACATTACAGATGAATTAAAAGTAAAAAGATGGAGCAAGATATGCCATGCAGACATTAATGAAAAGAAAGCTGGAGTGGCTACATTAAAAACAGACATATGCTGTGAACAAGGAAAATTACCAGGGATAGAGGTAATTCCCTGGTTTATAATTAATATTTACATAACAACAAAAGGATCAATTCACCAAGAAGATATACTCTTAAATGAGCATACACCTAACAAGAGAACTCCAAAATACATGAAGCAGTAACTAAAAGAATAAATTTTTATATCTACAATTATACTGGGAGTTGTTAACACTCCTTTCTCTGCACTGAGACTAGACGTAAAATAAACAAGGCTATGAAAGACTTGATCAGCGTATCAACCTATTTGATGCAATTTATTATGGAGCAACTGCACCTAATGACAGCAGAAAAACCCTCTTTGATCAAGTGCACATGAAACATTCACCAAGATACATTGTACTCTGGGCTATAAAACAATCCTTAACAAATTTAAAGGATAGAATCATGCAAAGTATGTTCTCTGACCATAATGGAATTAAATTACAATGCAATGACATAAAGATACCTAGAAAATCCCCCAAAATATTAAACAACATACTTCCCCATAACCCATGGGTTGAAGAGAAAGTTCAAAGGAAAATTAAAAAATATTTAGAACTAAATTAAAATTAAAATTAAAATAATACACATCAAAAGTTGTGTGATTCACGCTATCTAATTTAACCTGTATGGTCAGTTTACTTAAACAACATAATTACATGGAACCTAGAATACAGAGTAAGATCTTGTTTTTCTGTAAAGGTTAACATAATACCTTGATACATCCCAGAGTGTTTTGAGCAGAAAATACAAAAGTATTTGCAAAGTCCCCTTGAGGGACTGGGGGGAAATGTGGAAAACTTCCCCACCTGGGGAACTCCTGCTAGTCTAGCAAGCATTAGGCACTCCCAATGTAAAATGTCAAGCCCCTGATCTTGAGGGTTGCCCTTATGAAACTTATCTCTGCAATGGCAAAGCTAAGCCTACTTATAATTATCCTAAGCATCACCCCCAGAGAACCTCTTTGTTGCTCAGATGTGGCCTCTCTCTGTAAGCCAACCCTGCAAATAAACTACCCTCCCCACTACGTGGGACATGACTACCAGGGGTGTAAGTCTCCCTGGCAACATGGGACATGACTCCCAGGGATGAGCCTGGCCCTGGCATTGTGGGGTTGAGAATGCCTTCTTGACCAAAAGGGGGAAAAGAAATGGAGCAAAACAAAGTTTCAGGGGCTAAGAGAGTTCAAATAGAGTAGAGAGGTCATTTGGAGATTATTTTTATGCATTATATAGATATCTCTTTTTAGTTTCTAGTGTATTAGAATAGCTAGAAGGAAATACCTGAGTCTGTTGAACTGAAATCCAGTAGACTTGACTCTTGATGATGACTGTATAGCTATACAGCTTTTATGGTGTGACTGTGTGATTGTGAAAACCTTGTGACTGACACTCCCTTTATCCAGTGTATGGGCAGATGAATAAAAAGACAAAAATATATATAAATAGTGGGGGGGGGTAAGGGGTGTGCCAGTTTGAATGTATTATGTCCCCCAGAAAAAGCCATATTCTTTGCTGTAGTCTTGTGGGGCAGACGTTTTGGTGCTGATTAGATTTGCTTGGAATGTGCCCCACCCAGTTGTGGGTGATGACTCTGATGAGATATTCCCATGGAGGCATGGCCCCACCCATTCAGGGTGGGCCTTGATCAGTGGAGCCATATAAATGAGCTGACTCAAAGAGAAGGCACCCAGTGCAGCTGTGAGTGACGTTTTGAAGAGCAGCAAGCTTGCTAGAGAGGAACGTCCTGGGAGAAAGCCATTAAGAAACCAGAACTTTAGAGCAGACACCAGCCACATACCTTCCCAGCTAACAGAGGTTTTCTGGACACCATTGGCCATCCTCCAGTGAAGGTACCTGATTGCTGATGTGTTACCTTGGACACTATGGCCTTAAGACTGTAACTGTGTAACCGAATAAACCCCCTTTTCATAAAAGCCAATCCATCTCTGGTGTTTTGCATTCCACAGCATTAGCAAACTAGAACAAGGGGTATAGGATATTTTGGGTGTTCTTTTTTACTTTCTGCGGGTGACTGAGCTTGTACCTCGGCTTACCAGGCCTGGGCCAGGGGACCTGATATCACCCCCTGGGGAGGGTAGTAGGTACGGGCGTTAGTGCCCTCTGCAGCCCCCCCGAGCCTGGGGAGCGAGGTCAAGGCAGCTCCCTTTTCCTCACCCAAAATGTCACGGGCAGGGGAGGCTTGCCGGAGGGAACCGCCTTTCTCCCAACCGCCCTTTCCCCATTTCCTTATCTTACCCGCACACTCCCCTGTGCCAAGGCAACTCCTGCCACCGCCAGCGCGCATGCACCGTGGCCAGAACAACTCCCGCCCGCTGCAACGGCTCCTGCGTCCTCTCAGAACCAATCCTAGCCCCTCTCCCTTCAGTATTGCCATTTAAGGCTACTTCACCTCCTTTCCAGCCCTACCCTTCTTACCAGCCTATATAACCTGTAATCACCCCTGAATAAAGACTCTCTCTTTTTGGCGCATACTCCTACTGGATGAAGAGTGTCTTGTCCTTATCGCCGCCCTCCACACCTTGCACGCCTCCCGCCGAGGACCTGGCCAAGTCCTCCGCCTCGCCCTCGCCTCCGGGAAAGAGCCCCCGCCGCCGGTACCCTTTAAGCAGCCCCGAGAGCTGAGGGCTCCGCTACCGGCCGCCACTCCCCCCAGAAGCAGTAACCGCGACCGCAACTGGTGCCCCGTGTGAGGAACGTCTCCACACAACAGTTCGGCAGGTCACCCGCTCGCCCGGACGCCTCTCCAGCTTCCCGTTTCCTCGCCTGCAAGGTAAGGGCCGCCTCTCCTTCGCCGCTTCCGGAGCCGTGTGAGGTTCATTGCTCCGAAGCCGCTCCTCCCTTCCCCCACGCTCTCTTCGTCCTCTTGTATGCGCACTTCTATGACCCCCGTTCCTCCTAACGCTCTCCCTCTTCCCCTCCATTACTTTGCTGTGGTTCTTTGTATCTTTGTTTCCTCATTTGGCGCCGTGTGCCTCTTTGCAACCACCCCCCCCGACTGCTCCCGTTGCCAAAGGGCACTGCTTTCCGCTCTCGCCGTCTCCTTCGGCCTTGCGGCCACGGTTTATCTCATTCTCTCTGCTCGGTAAACAACCCCCCCTCCTCCCCCCTCAGCTATGGGTAATCGTCTATCTACGTGCCAGGCACCTCAAGTTCGTGCTCTAGCGGGTCTCCTAGACACGCATCGCTGTAAAGTGTCTGTTCGGCAACTGCAGGTATACTGGGACCTCCTGCTGCCCTTTAACCCATGGCTCACCACTTGCCATCTTTGGGACCCTGTTACTTATGATCGTCTTATTGATCGAGTCACTAACGCCATGGAACATGAGAGCAAGCGCTTCCCTCCCGGCTTGCTCCCCACCTTGATAACCATCCGCTCCTGCCTTCAAGGCTCCCTCCCCCCTGATTGAGGCCCCGTTAAATCCAAGGAGGCCCTATCAACCCAGCCAACAGATTCAGATAGCGATATTAATTCAAATCATGACTCGGACACGGAGTCCTTCGTCGAGCAGATTAACAACGCGCTCGAGGTGACTCCCAAAAAGCAAAATAACACTGCGCCACGCCAAGATGGCGAACTTCCTCCTTCTTTTTCCATCGAGGGGAGGAAATGCTCCGGCGATGACATCAGCCCTAAGCTGGGCCGGAATGACATCAGCCCTAAGCTGGGCCGGAATGACATCAGCCCTAAGCTGGGCCGGAAACCGCGTACGCTTTACCCCGCCCTTTCACAGGGCGGAGTTAGTCCGCCATCTTATGCCTTGGGCCCCGCCCTTTCACAGGGCGGGGCTGATCCACCATCTTGTGTCTTAGCCACGCCCACCGCGCCGCCATCTTGCGACGCTTGGGGCCTCCCACTCCCACCTCCCCCTCCGGCGAGCTCCCCCTCGGAGCCGCTACCGGCAGCTGCCGCCGCTCCTCCCACCCTGCCGACTAACAACCCCTGGCTGCCTTCTACACCTCAAGGCAACCCTTGGGGCAACGCTCCCCCTACCCCCACTCCCGCGCCAAGCCCTCTGCAAGCGCGTCCTCCTTTCTCTCGTGCTTTTCGCTGCTTTCCTCTTAACCTTGCCCCCACCCCACAAAAACCGTATGACTGGTATCCCATTGACTCAGATACTATCAAGCAGCTTCGCAGGGCCGTCAAGGAGGACGGGTTAGGTAGCCCATACGCTTCCCAAATACTGCAGGATCTCGGCATGGACTTTTGCATCCCCCAAGACTGGGCCTCGCTTGCCCGTTCCATTCTTAACCCTGGTCAGTTTGTTGACTGGCGTGCTCACTTCCAGGCGGAAGCAGCTAAGCAAAGTGAGCAAGACGCAGCCCTTGGAGTCTATCATCCCCCCGAAGCCTATATGGGCACTGGAGCGTTTCTAAATGCGTCTGCTTATATTAATGTCCCTGCCACCTTCTGGACTATCCTCAGAGGCATCGCCTTACGCGCGTTTGCCAACTGCTCTGCCCGTCGACCTGACAGCTTTACCAAGCTCCTCCAGGAGCCAAATGAACCTTTCGCCACCTTTGTCTCCAGAGTCGAAGAAACCTGCGCTCAAAAGGTAAGTGATCCCCAGGCCCAATATTACATGTGCCCATCCTCAAATCCTGGAAAATTGTACTGTAATTCCCCCAACGAGTACTACTGTGCATACTGGGGGTGTAAAACACTAATCACTAATTGGAAGCCTCCTGTTCCTAATCATTACCTTACCCTAAAGTGGGCCCCTACAGGGTGCAAACTCCCTACTGTTAACTGGCTCGGCCAAAAAAGTAAGGGATCCTGCACACATCTTAATCTTACAGTGCAGCTCCCCACTGATCCCTCCTGGTTACTCGGTCAAACTTGAGGCTTCAGAATCTATGAGAAAGGAACCGACCGAGGATCACTTATTCTAATAAAAAAGGAGGCTGTAAGCCAACCATACCAAAATACTGCTTTAAAAACACCCTCTGGCATAGGTCCCAATAAAGTCATTAACCCCCTTTTTCCACAGCTCTCCAGCCGCACCTCAGCTCCAACCAGCCGCACCTTAGCTCCGACTAAACGCACTTCAACTACATCTCAAACCCCACCACCCCAGCTTCCTCTGCCCCCTTCTCGTTATTCCTCTCCCCTCCTCAGCCTCATCCAAGCCGCCTTTACCTCAGTGAACTCCTCCAACCCCAATTTTACCTCCTCCTGCTGGCTCTGCCTCTCCACCTCTTCCTCCCTGTACGAGCCCGTTGCCTCCAACCTCTCCTTTTCAGAAAGCACAGAAAACAGCCTCTTAGAATGCAATTAGAATGCCTCTGCCGTCCCCCTGACCTTTCATTCAGTCTCCTATACGGGAAAGTGCGTCCGCCCTCGCTCCAGTAACTCTCCCGACCTCACTGCCTGTGCCAGCTACTCATCTCCCAGCAGCTCGGCAAAATTTCTCATTCCTCATAACTCCTCCCAATGGCTCTGCTCCTCTACAGGACTTACCCCCTGTCTCAGCACGAATATCATCAGTGAATATAAAGAAACTTGCCTCCTAATTGTCCTTGTCCCTAGGGTCTTATACCACAGCGAAGAAGACTTCTTCCTCCGTCTGGAAAGAACTGCAGCTCCTGCCCTTCTGCAAAAGCGAGAGCCCATCACCGCCCTCACAATTGCCTCCCTCCTAGGTCTTGCCGGCACTGGCACCGGAATCGCTGCATTAGCCAGTCAAGACTCCGCCCTAACTCACCTCCGGGCGGCTGTTGACGAAGACATTCATCACTTACAAAACGCTATTTACCATCTAAAAAATTCTGTCAATTCCCTCTCTGAGGTAGTGCTCCAAAACCGCCGAGGTCTTGACCTTCTCCTCCTCAAAGAAGGAGACCTCTGCGCCGCCCTAGGAGAAGAGTGCTGTGTATATGCCAATTCCACAGGTCTCGTCG
Source organism: Choloepus didactylus (assembly GCF_015220235.1). Classification (NCBI taxonomy): domain Eukaryota; kingdom Metazoa; phylum Chordata; class Mammalia; order Pilosa; family Megalonychidae; genus Choloepus; species Choloepus didactylus. The sequence goes on along the minus strand of NC_051317.1, from coordinate 24,220,669 downwards.
AGGACAGCCTGAAAAGGGTCCGAGAGGGACTGGAAAAGCGTAAAAGAAATCGTGAAGCCACCAGTTATTGGTCCAGTTTTTTCACTCCCATTCTCCCATACATCCTTCCTTTTCTTGGCCCCTTATTAATAATTATTCTAGCTCTCATCTTAGAACCCTGCCTCATCCGCAAAATTGTCCAGCTTGTAAGAAAACAAACGGATGCCATTTTTTCCTCGTTCGTGCAAATCCAGTATCAGCGACTCGCCACCTCTGACGCCCCCCACTCCAAGATGACAGCCAACCCTCCGCGACCTCAACGCCACCGGTCGACTCGCCAACCGCGAGGCCCTTCTCAATCACCTGAACATCGCTCTCACCTCGAGTTCCAGCTTCTCTGAACCCCTGAACTTTAAACCCCTCACCTTTGCCCAGCCCGCTGCAGCGAAGCCATTGTCAAGCGCCCAGGCACCACACCAACACTGAGCTCCAGCCTCGCTGAGCCACCGTCAACCCCTTTTTTCCCTTCCCTGACCTCCCCCTTCCCTCACCCTTAGCGGGCCTCTCCGGTAAAGCCTCTTCCTCTAATTAGAAAAGAAAGGGGAATTGCGGGTGACTGAGCTTGTACCTCGGCTTACCAGGCCTGGGCCAGGGGACCTGATATCACCCCCTGGGGAGGGTAGTAGGTACGGGCGTGAGTGCCCTCTGCAGCCCCCCCGAGCCTAGGGAGCGAAGTCAAGGCAGCTCCCTTTTCCTCACCCAAAATGTCACGGGCAGGGGAGGCTTGCCGGAGGGAACCGCCTTTCTCCCAACCGCCCTTTCCCCACTTCCTTATCTTACCCGCACACTCCCCTGTGCCAAGGCAACTCCTGCCACCGCCAGCGCGCATGCACCGTGGCCAGAACAACTCCCGCCCGCTGCAACGGCTCCTGCGTCCTCTCAGAACCAATCCTAGCCCCTCTCCCTTCAGTATTGCCATTTAAGGCTACTTCACCTCTTTTCCAGCCCTGCCCTTCTTACCAGCCTATATAACCTGTAATCACCCCTGAATAAATCTCTTTGGCGCATACTCCTACTGGATGAAGAGTGTCTTGTCCTTATCGCCGCCCTCCACACCTTGTACGCCTCCCGCCGAGGACCCGGCCAAGTCCTCCGCCTCGCCCTCGCCTCCGGGAAAGAGCCCCCGCCGCCGGTACCCTTTAAGCAGCCCCGAGAGCTGAGGGCTCCGCTACCGGCCGCCACTCCCCCCAGAAGCAGTAACCGCGACCGCAACTTTCATTTTTTATTTATTTTGGAGTAATGAAAATGTTCTAAAATTGATTGTGGTGATGAATGCACAGCTATATGATGGTACTGTGAGCTGCTGATGGATGGATTATATGATGGATTATATGCACCATATAATGGTGGATTCAGTGTCAATAAAATTGCATTGAAAAAGCTGTGCGATTCAGTTAATGCCATTCTTACAGAGAAATCTGCAGCATTAAATGCTTATATTACAAAAGAATAGTTTAAAATCAATGATTTAAGCTTCCATCTTAAGAAAGCAGAAGAAGATAATACAAACTCAGAAAGAAATTACAATCTTAAGAGCAGAAATTAATGAAATAGAAAATGGACAAAAAGATAAGCTCAATAATATAAGCTTAAACCTTAACAAATAGAAAAGAGAGAGGAAATTAAACCCACTGAGAAAAAATGGAGGGAAATAACAAAGAGCAGAAATCAATGAAATTGAAAACAGAAAAAACAGTAAAGACAATCAATGAAACCAAGACCTTTTTCTTTATGAAAAAAATCAGAAAAATTAATAAACCTTTGGCTTGATGGGCCAAGAAAAAGAAAGATCTAGATGACCAGTGGAAAGAAAGCAGGGGCATCACCACAGAACAACAGGGTGACACTGTGGGAAACTCTGTGTCCATAGATTTCATAACACAGATGAGACGGACCAAGTCCTTGAAAGGCACAAACTACTAACATCACTCAAGAGGGATAGATAACCTAAAGAGTCTCATTTCTATAAAAAATTAATTTGTAGTAAAAATAACCTCTAACAAAGAAAACTCTCAGCCCATACTGGTTTCACTGGTGAATTCTACCAAATATTTCAGGAGGGAATAATTCCAATTCTGCACAACCTACTCCCGAACACAGGAGAGAAGTGAACACTCTCAACTAAGTTTATGAAGATGGCATCACCATGACACAAAAATCAGACAAAGACGGTACGAGAAAAGAAAACCAAAAGTTTGTCTCATGAACACAGACACAAAAATCCCCACAAAATATTAGCAAATTAAACCCAGCAATATACAAATGGGATTTATCCTGGGAATGCAAGATTGGTTCAACATCTGAAAATCAATACATCAATATGATACACCACATTAACAGACTAAAGAAGAAAAACCATGATACTCTCAATTCCGGCAGAAAAAAGCATTTGACAAAATTTAGCATCCATTCGTGAGAACTCTCAGCAAGCTGGATATGGAAAAGAAGTTTCTTAATCTGATAAAAGCATCTACAAAAAAAGAAAAAAGAAAACTGCCAACCTAATATCTTACCCCCCATGCCTTTCCCACACTCATTCAACCATCTACTGGAAGTTCTGGAATGTGATAAGGCAAGAAAAAAAGGCATATAGATGGAAAAAGTGAACATAAAACTGTCTCTACTCACAGACAATATGATAGTCTATGTAAAAAAAAGTCCCATAGAATATAAAAAAAGCTCCAAGAACTATTAGCAATTTAGCAAGGTGACAGGATACAAGGTCAACATAGAAAATCAATTGTATTTCTATATACGGGCAATAAACTGAACATTGAAATGAAACAGAAATAGTTTCATTTACAATTGCACCAAAAATATGAAATACTCAGTTATAAGTCTAACAGAACATATGCAGGATCTCTATGCTAAAGCATTGATAACATTGATGAAAATAATTTTAAAAGACCTAAATAAAAGGAGACATATACTGTGTTCATGAATTGGGTGAGTCAATATTGTTAGCATGTTGATTCTCCCCAAATTGACCTACTGATTTAATACAGTCCCATTCAAACCCAGCAGGAATTTTTGTAGATATCAACAAGCTGAATCTAAAATTTAAATGGAAAGACAACAGAACTAGAATGGCCAAAACAATTCTGAAAAAGAACAAAATGGGGGATTCACACTGTCTGATTTCAAGACTCACCTAAAATGACAGTAATCAAGTCAGTGTGTTACTGGTGAATGACAGACACAAACACAGAGTCGGAAACAGGCTCACACAAACATGGCTAATTGA